>NC_133656.1:212508520-212814082 GCF_009905375.1 Apium graveolens
TATTGAACTTAGCATCCGTTGAAGCTTCATCCGTTGATGGCTTTATCCGTTGATGCTTTATAGGTTGAAGCTTACCATTTGATGCATTAGCAGTTGAAGCTTACCCGTTGATGCACTCATCCGTTGATGGATGTTATCCGTTGAAGCTTTAGAGACATCCGTTGAAGCTTTGTTTCCATCCGTTGAAGGCCTTTAATTTATCCGTTGATACTACTTCACTTATACAAAATTACAAGGCTGAAATATTTACAATTAGCCCTCTATTTGCATATCCACTAGTAGTCAACATGACTATAATTTCCCCAACATTTAAGAATTATAGCTTAAATACAGAAACTGAAATGTCTACAATACTAACTTATTTCTAAGTAAAGCTACTCCATCACGGATACCGAGTGGTCTTCCCGTTGAGGCTACAAAATAGATTTTTACTTAAGTGTTTTGTTTAACTTATCATCAAACTATACACTATCCCTAACATATGAGACTCCTTCAGACAACAGCATACATTCCTTCTCTAAGGGGAGATAAAAGCTTAAGTATAGTTTAGAGATTTCTCAACTAAGGGGGATAAATAGCAGACAGGAGGAAAAAGGTAATGTATTTGTACACTATAAGGTGATTTCCTATTATCGAAGAAGTGGTTGGTTCATCACTATTCTTCATTAGGGGAAAGTTGTTTTCCAAAAGGGTAGTACCATTGGTTTTTATCATGGATCCTATGTAACGGGAGATGTTGTAAACGAAGGTAATCTCTTTAAGTAGTTTAATTTCTCATAGGGGAGAAGCAAGAGGGATATGTGCTTCTCAACAGAAATATGGTTGTACAAAAGAAGCTGATGATGATTACTTCAAGACTGAGAAGTATTATCTGGCAGAGATTTGAAGAACCAAGAAAATGAAGATGAACTACTTGAAGATCAGTTCAGTGCTAGAGAATAAGCATCATTCATTTTCTGTTACTCAAGAAATCTGGAAATGCAGAATTGATCAGAAAACCGTAGCATTATTTACAAGTCCTGGTAATTTACTTTTTCCAAGTTGTTAGTTGAGTTATCCTCTCTATTTATTTGTTTGTTAGGTTTAACAATCAAATAGGGGGAGATTGTTGGTGAGACAGCGTAACTGTATGAACAGTTACGTGATACCTCAACATGAGAACAACACTAGAACATGACAGGTTAATATATTATGACTACACAAAAAATTAGAGAAATGAAGACAAGACAAATACAAAGAATCAAAAGATTAGAAGAAAGCTTGAAGTCTGTTTACAGGTCACTAAAAGAAGCTCATTAATATGTTCATGCCTCAGTGAAGAATAAAGGGTTTAAAGACTTTCAGGGTTCAGAATGATTAAGATTCAGTGTATAAGTGCTACCAGAAGATTTCAGTGTAGTGGTATTGATTAAGGATAGACAGTGTTCGAAGCATAGGGAAATCTGAAGAGGTTGAAGACATGGTAAGACAAAGGTTGAAAGAAGACAGCTGCAGTCTTGAAGGTATACTCACTGGTAGGATTTCATTTATATGTTTCAAGCGTCGTTGAAGACCAGTAAATGAAGTATTTAAGATTGTAGTAGCAATGAAGACGTTGTCTAAAGTACCAGAAGGATTCCAGTGAAAGTATATTTGTTTATTGTTAGTGTTATTCCTAGTGGACTAACAATGAGATTTACAGAAGGGGGGTTGAATGTAAATCTCAAAACTTTTTCAAGTTTTGAGCAGTTTATGAAAGTTGTGTGTTCAAGAAGAACAAGTGTGTGAATTGCTTTAAGCTAATGCAGACAGATATATATTCAAGCACAAATGTAAAGAACACAACAGACTTTAAAAACTTTTCTGGTGGATTTGTTGTTCCACCAGAGATGGTATATTAGAAAATCTGTGATTAAACAATGTTGATCACAGCTGCATCCTAGTACAAACTAGATGAATTTTCTCTCAATGTTTTCTAAACAGCTCTGGAAAATCTCACATCTGATTACTAGCTTCTACTTGGTTTATATATTACCAAGTGTACAAGTGAAGAACAATATAAAATACAGTAATAAAATAAGATCTTCACTTGCTTCTTTTCCTGTTCACTCCAGTACTTTGTTGACTATTGCATCTTTGTACCTAAGAAGAACGGCTGCTTTTTCTGTTGTTCCTGAAATTCGGCTACCACATCTCAGTTGTCTCTATCAACCCATGTGCCTCTGTCTGTAGGTACAACTACCTCTTATCAACGGCTAATCATCAGAACATCCGTTGAAAACTTTCATCGTGATGCACTCATCCGTTGAAGGATGTTATCCGTTGATGACTTTATCCGTTGAAGCTTTAGAGACATCCGTTGAAGCTTAGCTTCTTATCCGTTGAAGGTCTTTAAGTCATCCGTTGATACCACTTCACTTATACAAAATTACAAGGCATGAAGTATTTACCATTGGCCTTCCTATCTGCATATCATCTAGTAGTCAACATGACTCATAGTTTCTCTCAACTTCCAAGAATTACATTTTAAATACAGAGACTGAAATATGCTACAACACTAAACTTATTCTAAGTAAAGCTACACCATCAACGGATTAGCCAAAGTGGTCTTATCCGTTGAGGCTACAGACACTAAATTTCTACTTAAGTATTTGTTAAACATATCATCAAACTAATGCACATACATTCCTAACAATCTCCCCTATTTATGTCTAAAAGAATTGTAGGCATAAATTCAGGGTTAACTTGATGATAACAAAACACTTACAGATATATGAATTGAAACTAAGTAGAAATTAAAAATGCTGCAAAAGTGTATGTACTAGGAGGTAATTGAAGATTTACAGTGTTTCCAAGGACACTCCTTTAGTCTGAGCAGATCATCTTTTTCCTTCTTTGTTCCCCTGGTTTTCTTTCCTAGCCTTTTGTCATTTTCCCTCAATTTGGAGTTGGAGTTGTCTGAAGAATTCAGCTTCATCTTCAACACTGACATCCAACTTAGATTGCATTTCTTTGAGAGTTTCATTGCTGGCAATCTTGAGTTGGTCTTCAAGTCTGAAAAAATCTTCTGACTTCCTTTATCATCTCTAAATTCCATCACCAATGAGGTGATTTGTGAATTGTAATTCCCCTTTCTTGAATGAGTAAGTCCTGGGTAAAGCATTGGCTCCCTCCAAGTTTTCCTTATATTGGCTATCTTGTTGAGAATTTCAGTCTTGGCAGTTCTAGTAAAGCCAGAATCCTTTTGTATGGCTGAAAAGACTCTAATCAAGGTAGAGTAGCCTTCATCCAGAATCCTGTGGAGAGGCCATGTTCTTTCCCCAGCTCCTTTATATCTGAACACTAATCTCTCTGGTAGCTGTCTGTAGGCAGCTATTCCCCTTACATCCTCCAGCTCATCCAGATAGAGTTCAATGTCTGAAATTTCTTTTATGTCACAGATGTGAACATAATCATCTTTAGAAATGGGTGACTTAGGCTTAGGTTTTTGTTTTTTGAGTGAATTTCTTAGAGGTTGGGGAGGTGTAGATTTTGGTTTTCTTTTCTGTTTCTTTGGTGGTGGAAGAGTGGTTAGAAAGGTAGGCAATTTGATAGTGTCCCAATCAATAGGTTCCTCTTTTGGAATGATTGGTTCACCATGGATGTTTATTGTGGGATCAGCAACAAGGGGTTCAGGTATGGAAGATAGTGGTTAGATATAGATTTGGTTACTTCAGTGTTATCTCCACTCCTTCTATGTGCCTTGGCCTTTCTTCTGTTTCCCTTCTGCCATTCCTCTCTTTCTTCCACACTCTTACCAAATATACTCCCTAAAACCTCATCTAGGTTTGTAGTCTGTCTTCACCCCTGACTTCAATCCCTTTTTCTTTTTCCACTAGACTTGACTTTAGCTGTTGTTCAAGCTTTGCTTGTGCTCTTTTGTCAGCCTTTAATTGCTTGGCTTCTTCCTTCTTGGCTATTGAGAATTTGGGATGTCCTTGCATCACACATATGCTCTTTCCCTCTCTAATGATAATAGCTCTATTTCTCCTTACAGCCTCATCCATGGACTTTTTGAGATAGGCAATACCCCTGCCTAAAATCTTGTTCTCATCATCTTTTGGAGGAGGAAGTCCACTTCTTTTAAAGGATTCTTTGTTGAGTCCTTATTGGATCTTTCATTGGGCTTGAGGATTATAGCTTGTAGTTCTTTGGAAGAAGCTTCTCCATCCTTATGACTCCCTACTGGCATGAGCTCCATGTTGATTGGTTCAATTTTTGTGCTGTGTTCACAAATATTGATTTGTCTTGTGTAGAACCAAACAACAGTTGCAACCTTTCATCAATTCTCCTCCTTTGCTCTTTCACTTGGATTTCAGCTGCTGCAAGCTGAATCAAATCAATTCCATCAGGCTTGCCCTTGATTTGAATAATTGGAGAAGTAGTGATGGCAGGAACTAGCACTTTAGATATGTTGACTTTTGTAGATGGCTCTCCTTCCCCTTCCCTTATACTCTCCCCCTTTTTGTTATCATCAAGGAGAGGGGTCAAGCCTTGTGCTTTTGCCAGCTGCATTAGGAGACTGGTTTGAGATTGTTGATTGTGAAGAATGGTGGCCACAGAATCTTCAATAACTTGAACTCTGTCTTCTAACTTGGCCAACCTTTTTTCAGTAACAGATTCTTTCTTCAATCTCAAACCAAGTCCTGCAATGTACCATAGGGCATGACTGAATCCAATTTTCTGAAGTATAGGTTTTCAAGTCAGCAATATCCTTCCTGAGATCATCCATACTCAGATTCTGCTTCACTTGCTGCAGCTTCATGAGATGCAGTGAGTCCAGGTGAGCTTGAAGGATAGCCTTGATACTTGCATGTGAAGTATTCTGAATGGCCTGTTGAATAGTGTTGATTTGTTTGACTAAAGAGACATTGAATTCCACTGATCTGTACTCCTTAGTCAAGGCCCATTCAGGTAGATTTGGAATTGAACTAGGGCCTTCATCTCCCCCTAAGTTCATGCTTCCATCAAAAGAAATAGAGTCATCATCATCAGAATTTGCTCCAAATTCCTCAGATGGCTCACCAGCTGTAGAAGGCATTTTGTTAATGGCAGCTTTATCCCTTTGAAGAGATTCTGTTGTGTGCACTAGATTTAGTGACCTTTCTGCTTTCTCATTGCCCTGAGCAGCCAACAGTTGATAGGCTGTCACAGGATGAGTAAAAGTGTCAGCATCCAAGGAAATGTTATCAATTACAGCTTTGTAATGTTGCTGAAATTGTCTTTCCTTTTCAGCATCATCCACAATCATTGACTCATTAGCAATGGCTGGTTCCACCCTTGTATCTACTGTACCTGCTTTTCTCTCTTTTTCTCTATGTTCTTGCATCAGGGGCTCCCCCTGGCTCACACATCTCACTCCCTCACCTTCACCTACTAAGGTGGTACTCCACTCACTTACTTTTGCCATGCTGGAAGAAATAGCATGCATTTTTGAGCTCTCAATCTCTCCTTTTGCCTGGGAGCAACCCAGCCTCTCACTCAAATTGTCACTCCCTTCCCTCAATCCTAAGAGTGATTGCACAGTATTCATGTCTTCTACACTTGGGATTAAGTCATTTATTTGTGTAGAGACTGTCAACGGATGTGGAATATCCGTTGAAGATGAAACTGATGTTATCAACGGATAACTGCTGTTAAGCTTATCCGTTGAAGAACAACCACTTGTCAACGGATGAGTGATATCCGTTGAAGAAGGAAAAGAAGCTGAAATTGAAAGTGATATAACTGTTGAATCTGTGTAGATTGATTTGAGATGTGGTGACACAGATCCTTCAATTATATCTGAAAGAATTTGCGGGTGATCCAACAAATCATCCAAGAGATGATGATCACCTATATTTGAGTGGGGCTTCTCCCTGAGTTGTAAAGAGGGAGAATCAGGAATTGATGGGAATAACATATCCACATCCAGAGATGGTGATGAAGTGTTTGGTGATTGATGTGTGATTATTGTGAGAGAATGGGGCTGTGACTCCACATTTATTGGAGTCACATCAAACTGAGTTTGAGAAGGCATAGATACAGATGGATGTATCTGTGCAGTGTGTGCACCCTGTGTAGAAGATTGGGTTCTGGCCTTCTTTCTTCTAATAAAGGCTTTTGTTGGTGAGTGTTTGGCTTTAGTGTCCCTCCCTCGTTTGTTCTGTGTTCCTGGTTGGGAACTATTTTCAATAGTAACATCCTTTTGGGAGGATGCTACTAGGGGTGTGCTAGATACCTTTTCAACCACCACAGCTTTTTGAGAAACTGTGGCTTGGCTAGCTTGGGAAGCACTCAACTTTCCTTCCTTATCCTGGGGGTTTCTTTGATGTTCACCCCTCCCCTCACCACTCACTCCCTGTTCACTCACCTCAGGGTTAATAGTTGGTGTTACAACTGTTGTCTTTTGAGAAACAACAGAGGTGGTTTTCTTTGTCTTTGATTTTGAAAGTTTAGTTTTGGTGACCTTGGTAGAAATCTGTTGGGTCATCACAGATTTCATGGCCACACTAGAAGATAAAGAAATAGAGGGGTTGGAAGAAGTAGGAGTTGTAGAAGCAATTACCTCACCTACCTGAGGTGCATTCATGATTGGTAAATATACCAATGACACACTGCTGTTAAGATCCATTCTCATCAAGTCTGCAAGAACTCTTTTCTCTTGTGCCCAGCACTTGAGTTTATTATTCTCATTGATTATGACTAAACCTTCAGCAACATGGTTAGCCAATAACATAAAGAATCTAACATAATAGATGTTATTAGGTCTATTAGCTTTGTTACCTAATCTAGTACCTAATTCTAGCATCACATAGTTGCTAAAGTTAAAATACCTATCAGAAACAAGCATATAGAACATATTAACCAGAGATGAAGTTATGGCATCAAAATTACTAATTTTCCCAGAGAAAACCTTTATAAAGGCATCCCCAAGGAAACTCCATTCTTTCCTAAGGCCTTTTCTTCTAATACTCCCTAAATTAGCAGAGTTAAGAGAATAACCTATGGAATCTAACATGCTGGATACATCACTATCAGTGTGTGGTGTCATGGCATTGTTTTCAGGTAATTTAAAACATGCTTGTAAATCATCACTGTTAATACAGTGAGTTTTACCTTTGAGAGTGAAGGAGATAGTCATATCCATGGAGTTGAACTCAGCAGTTGTCCAAATCTCCTCAACTACTTCACAGAAAATTGTTGGGGCTTCCAGCATTGCATAGCTAAGTTTGCAGTTTTTGATGAAGTCCATCATTTTGTGATAGTCTGAGTGGGCTTCATTCTTCTCTACCAAAGCTATGAAATTGTTCTTTTCATAGATGAACCCAGATTGAGACATAATCTTCACGACTGGTGCCATTTTTGTGAGTAGAAATTGCAGAGAATAACTTGAAGTTTTTGCAGAGAGGAAAATGGTAAATGCTTGAAATTTTAAGAAAGCGTAAAGTAAAAATGAACAATCAGAAGGACTTATATGCTTTCTCAAATTAAAAAAAATAAAAGAAAGATTTATCAATAAATATGCGTTGGTGAATTTCAGTCGTTTAAGAATAAACTGTAAGTATTCTAAAAACTACCTTTAAGACCAATACATACAGATGTATGTATGAGTATCAACGGTTAAGAGAATAGAATCAACGGCTGTTAAACACCTGAATCGATTGATGTGACATTTCAACGGATAAGGCAAATTGTCATCCGTTGAAAGGTACTTCAGTTTTATCCGTTGACGGATAAAAATTCCAGAAATGTATTTGTCTTTCAACGGATAATGATTATCCGTTGATAGAGCAATTTTGACTTTCAACGGATAGGGAACATCCGTTGATGGAATAAACTATGTTAAAAGTCAAATTTGTTCTTAGCAACTAATATATTTCAGGCTTCAATTCAAATTGCAATAAAGACATGAATTTTAAGAGTAATTAAGCATACCTAGCTCACTTACCAATCTTGTGAATGTTGATTCATCAAGTGGCTTGGTAAATATGTCAGCAATTTGTTGTTCACTTGGAACAAAGTGTAGTTCCACTGTACCATTCATGACATGTTCCTTAATGAAGTGGTACTTGATATCAATGTGCTTGGTCCTTGAGTGCTGCACAGGATTCTCTGTTATGGCTATGGCACTTGTGTTGTCACAAAAGATAGGAATTCTATCAACATGAAGTCCATAGTCAAGGAGTTGGTTCCTCATCCATAACACTTGAGAACAGCAACTTCCAGCAGCAATGTATTCAGCCTCAGCTGTAGAAGTAGAGACTGAATTTTGCTTTTTGCTAAACCATGATACAAGCTTGTTTCCCAGGAATTGGCAGGAGCCTGTTGTACTTTTCCTATCTATTTTGCAACCTGCATAGTCTGCATCTGAATAACCAATTAGATCAAAGCCAGATTCTCTAGGATACCAAATACCTAAATTTGGTGTACCCTTGAGATATCTGAAAATCCTTTTGATAGCAATTAAGTGAGACTCCCTAGGATCAGCTTGGAATCTAGCACATAGACATGTAGCAAACATTATATCTGGTCTGCTAGCAGTTAAATATAAAAGTGAACCAACCATGCCTCTATAACTTGTAATATCCACAGACCTTTCAGTCTTATTTAATTCAAGTTTGGTGGCAGTGGCCATGGGAGTTTTTGCAGATGAACATTCCATTAAGTCAAACTTCTTTAAAAGATCATAAATATATTTAGTTTGACTAATGAAAATTCCATCACTAACTTGTTTAACTTGTAAACCAAGAAAATAGGTTAGTTCTCCCATTAGGCTCATTTCATAATTACTTTGCATTAGCTTAGCAAACTTTTTGCAAAGTTTGTCATCTTTAGAACCAAATATTATGTCATCTACATAAATTTGAACAAGTATACTAGAGCCATTAACATCCCTAAAGAAGAGAGTTTTATCAACAGTACCTCTAGTGAAGTGATTCTCCAAAAGAAATTTTGATAAGGTCTCATACCAGGCTCTAGGTGCTTGCTTCAGTCCATAGAGTGCTTTCAACAGATAATACACATAGTCTGGAAAATTTGGATCTTCAAATCCTGGAGGTTGACTTACATAGACTTCCTCCTCTAATTTCCCATTTAGAAATGCACTCTTGACATCCATTTGATAGACTTTGAAATTGGCATGGGCTGCGTGGGCTAAAAATATTCTGATGGCTTCAAGTCTTGCAACAGGAGCATATGTTTCATCAAAATCTATTCCCTCTTGCTGAGAATAGCCTTTAGCAACCAGTCTGGCTTTATTCCTTATGATAATGCCATTTTCATCCATCTTGTTTCTGAATACCCACTTTGTGTCAATAGGACTCTTGTTCTTTGGTTTGGGTACCAGCTTCCATACTTGGTTTCTCTCAAATTGGTTCAGCTCTTCCTGCATAGCTAATATCCAATCTGGATCCAATAGAGCTTCTTCCACTTTCTTAGGTTCCTCCTGAGACAGAAAACCACTATACAGACATTCATCTTGAGTGGCTTTTCTTGTTTGCACTTTAGATGATGCATCACCAATGATCAGTTCAAAGGGATGATTCTTGGTCCATTTCCTTTGTGGTGGAAGATGTGCTCTAGATGAGGTGGCCTCAGTATTGTCATGATGTGAGACAGAGTGTTGACTAGTTGAAACTCCCCCTGAGTTGTTGGTCCTTTGCAGGGAACTTGGAGTTCTATCAACTGATGATGTAAATCGATTATCCGTTGATGAACCATGATCAACGGATGCTTCATTTTGTACTTCAACGGATGATGCACTATTTCTTTCAACGGATACTGCATTATCCAAGGGCAAGTATTGAATCCCTTTTGAAGTGTCATCTCCATCAGTCTCCTCTTCACTATCATCACAATATATCTCAATGTTGTCAAATTTGAGTCTCTCATTATGTCCCTCATCTGTTAGTCCATCAATCTTTTTATCATCAAACACAACATGCACAGATTCCATAACAATGTTGGTTCTTAGATTGTAGACCCTATAAGATTTTCCAGCTGAGTAACCAACAAATATCCCTTCATCAGCCTTTGCATCAAACTTCCCTTTATGGTCAGATTGATTCCTCAGTATAAAGCATTTACATCCAAAGACATGAAGAAAGTTTAGAGTTGGTTTTCTTCTCTTGAACAACTGATAAGGAGTCATGCCTTTAGCTTGATTGATCAAAGAAATATTCTGAGTGAAGCAGGCACAATTAACAGCTTCAGCCCAGAAATATGTTGGTAACTTTGATTCTTCAAGCATTGTTCTTGCAGCTTCAATTAAAGATCTGTTTTTTCTTTCAACAACCCCATTTTGCTGAGGTGTTCTTGGAGCTGAGAACTCATGCATTATTCCATTTTCTTCACAGAACAGCCTTAATGTCAAATTCTTGAACTCAGTTCCATTGTCACTCCTGATATTTCTAACCTTCAAGTCAGGATGATTGTTGACTTGCCTGATGTGATTGATAATGATTTCACTTGCCTCATCCTTTGATCCAAGAAAATAGACCCATGAGAACTTTGAGAAATCATCTACAATCACTAAGCAATATCTTTTTCTTGCAATAGACAATACATTGACTGGTCCAAACAAATCCATATGTAGCAGCTGTAATGGTTCATCAATTGTTGTTTCAAGCTTCTTTTTGAATGATGCTTTCCTTTGTTTGCCTTTCTGACAAGCATCACACAAACCATCCCTTGAGAATTCAACTAGAGGGATTCCTCTAACTAAGTCCTTTTTGACTAGATCATTCATTGTCTTGAAATTCAAGTGAGATAGCTTCTTGTGCCATAGCCAACTTTCAACTGAGCTTGCTTTGCTGAAGAGACAAGTAATGGATTCTGCATCTGTAGAGTTGAAGTCAGCTATGTACACATTTCCTCTTCTAACTCCAGTTAGAACCACTTTGTTGTCTTTCTTACTAGTGACAACACAGGCTTCAGAATTGAAGGAAACTGTATTCCCTCTACCACATAGTTGACTGATGCTCAGTAAATTGTGCTTGAGACCATCAACTAATGCAACTTCATTAATGATGACATTCCTTGTTGAAATCAAGCCATATCCCATAGTAAACCCTTTGCTGTCATCTCCAAAGGTTATGCTAGGGCCAGCTCTCTCCTTGAACTCTGTGAGCAGGGAGAAATCTCCTGTCATGTGTCTTGAACAACCACTGTCCAAGTACCATAGATTTCTTTCATTTCCCTGCACACCACAAAATCAATCAATTTGATTTTGGTACCCAAGTTTCCTTGGGTCCATTCTTGTTAGCCTTTCTCCTAGACTTCATTCCTCCTGCATCTTTAGACTTAGGTGAGTTTGAGTCAACCTTGGTCTTAGATGTAGTTGGTTGAGGTGTAGGGTTAGTCACAGAATCATTTAGCACATTTGTAAAATTATTAGGCATTGATTGTGCAAACATGTTATTCCATATGGGCATATTGTATGGCATTTGAGGCATACTACATGCAGCAAGATAAGGATTGTTAAAATATGGCATGTTTACAAATGTGCATAAGGATTTTGTTGAGACATAACAGGCATAGCATGCAGAGGTGATGCAGACATATTAGGCATAGAAGAGGGTACAGTTATGGGTGTCTTCTTAATGGATTTACAATTAGCAGATAGATGATTAACACTACTACAATGCACACAGCTTTTTCTAGGAGCATACCTATCAGGTGTGTAATTGTTGTGTTTATTAATTCCTACCTTCCCATTTCTGTTGGATTTTCTTTTAGATTCCTTTTTATCCTCAACCATCTTGAGCCTATTATTTAACTGTTCTAAGGTCATGTGCCCTACATTCACCTTACTGACATCTTTGGATGTGCTTGCTTCTTCTTTGACAAAGTTCTTTGAAGTTGAACCAAACTTTTTGTTGAGTTTCTTTAGATTCTCTCTTTTAGAAACATCTGCCTGTTTTAATTGAGGAACCTTCAACGGATGCTCCTTTTCTTCCTTCAACGGATAACTTTCATCATCCGTTGATTCCACATCCGTTGACAGTCCATCAATTAATTCTAGTTTCTTTTTATTTTTATTCCAGGCAGTTTCACAGAATGATTCAATTCCTTGGACCTTAGCAATTTGAGCACTTGCATCCCTAGATGTCTTCCAGGCTTTAATCACCTCTTGCTCTTTCTCTAATTGATTGGAAAGTATTTCTACTTTCTTAACAGATTCAGCTAGTTCATTTTCAACAGATATACAATGCAACTTAGTTTTCTCTAGGTCAATCATCTTGTCTTCTAACAAAGCATTTCTATTACTTAAAAACAGATTGTTCTCTTTAATCCTACTATTTTCTTTAGCAAGAGATTTAAGAGATACACGTAAATGATACAATTCAGTAGACATTTCATTAAAGGCATCATTGCACTCTTCTTTAGTAAGCTGTGTTAAGTCAGTAGTGATTACCTGATTGCTTGATGAACTAACTTCATTTTCTTCAGAATCAGCCATGAGAGCAAGGTTGACATACTCCACATCTTCATCCTCTTCATCTCCATTAGCTGCCCAGTCCTTTTCTTGAGTAATGAAAGCCCTCTCCTTTTGCTTGAGCAGATCAAAATATTTCTTTTTGTAATCTACTTGTTCAAATTTCTTCTTTTCAGAAATTGGCTTTCTGCACTCACCTACAAAGTGTCCACTTATACCACAATTGAAACATTTGAACTTGGATTTGTCCACAGTGTTTTTGTGAGGTTTAGTGGCTCTAGTGTTTTTCTTGAATTTCATCTTTGCAAATCTTCTGGACAGAAATGCAAGATGCTCATCAATACCATCTGAGTCATCTTGGCTGGAGTTGTCTTCATTTTCAGCAACTTGCTCTTTCCCCTTGCTTGATTCCTGACTTCTTATACCATCTTTGGAGTTTGATGTAGATCTCGCAGTTTCTTGTCTGCATTTCCTCTCATCTTCAGCTACCAATGCAACTGAACTTCCTTTCTTTCTCCCCTTCTCCACTACCTCATCCTGTTCCAGCTCTAGTTCATAAGTCTTCAAGATTCCATACAATCTTTCAAGAGTGAAGTCCTTATAATCTTGAGAGTTTCTTAAGGAGACAGTCATGGGTTTCCATTCCTTTGGCAAGGATCTTAAAAATTTAAGATTTGAATCCTTCACCTGGTACACTCTTACATACAGCTTCAGTCCATTCAACAGCTTTTGGAACCTATTGAATGTTTCATTTAAAGATTCATTTTCTTCAAAATGAAAGTATTCATACTGTTGAATGAGAAACTGCATTTTGTTTTCTTTCACTTGTTCTGTACCTTCACACAGTAGTTGAACTGTGTCCCAAACCTCTTTGGCAGTTGTGCAATTTATCACATTATCAAACATATCCATGTTAAGACCATTAAACAAAATGTTCATAGCCTTCTTATCCTTGTGGACTTCTTCTGTGTCTTCCATTGTCCATTCTGCTCTAGGTTTTGGAATGGATTGACCAACAGCAACTGTGGCTGTAGCAACTGTTGCTACTTTGTGGGGAATGTGAGGACCATTCTCAATGCAGTTTACATAACCTTCATCTTGGGAGAGTAGATGAAGGTGCATTTTCACCTTCCAATGGTGATAACTGTCTTTGTCAAGAACTGGGATCTTTACTCCAATATCCTTCTTACTCATCTTTGTTAGATTCCAAGATCTTTAAACTCTTTGTATGTCAAGAGCCTGCTCTGATACCAATTGTTATTCCTAGTGGACTAACAATGAGATTTACAGAAGGGGGGTTGAATGTAAATCTCAAAACTTTTTCAAGTTTTGAGCAGTTTATGAAAGTTGTGTGTTCAAGAAGAACAAGTGTGTGAATTGCTTTAAGCTAATGCAGACAGATATATATTCAAGCACAAATGTAAAGAACACAACAGACTTTAAAAACTTTTCTGGTGGATTTGTTGTTCCACCAGAGATGGTATATTAGAAAATCTGTGATTAAACAATATTGATCACAGCTGCATCCTAGTACAAACTAGATGAATTTTCTCTCAATGTTTTTCTAAACAGCTCTGGAAAATCTCACATCTGATTACTAGCTTCTACTTGGTTTATATATTACCAAGTGTACAAGTGAAGAACAATATAAAATACAGTAATAAAATAAGATCTTCACTTGCTTCTTTTCCTGTTCACTCCAGTACTTTGTTGACTATTGCATCTTTGTACCAGAGAAGAACGGCTGCTTTTTCTGTTGTTCCTAAAATTCGGCTACCACATCTCAGTTGTCTCTATCAACCCATGTGCCTCTGTCTGTAGGTACAACTACCTCTTATCAACGGCTAATCATCAGAACATCCGTTGAAACTTTCATCCGTTGATGCACTCATCCGTTGAAGGATGTTATCCGTTGATGACTTTATCCGTTGAAGCTTTAGAGACATCCGTTGAAGCTTAGCTTCTTATCCGTTGAAGGTCTTTAAGTCATCCGTTGATACCACTTCACTTATACAAAATTACAAGGCATGAAGTATTTACAATTGGCCTTCCTATCTGCATATCATCTAGTAGTCAACATGACTCATAGTTTCTCTCAACTTCCAAGAATTACATTTTAAATACAGAGACTGAAATATGCTACAACACTAAACTTATTTCTAAGTAAAGCTACACCATCAACGGATAGCCAAAGTGGTCTTATCCGTTGAGGCTACAGACACTAAATTTCTACTTAAGTATTTTGTTAAACATATCATCAAACTAATGCACATACATTCCTAACAGTTAGTCAGTGTCCGAAGCGATAAAGTTGTTGCAAGCTTAACAATGTAATCAATGCCATAATACGAAGACCTGAATCGGGGTTAGTCGTGGGTGAACCAGACCAGTTGCACTAGGCGTCAACATCTCGTGAAAGGAATCTGGGTATTATTTTTAGAAGAATTGTTAAGTTGAGGAACGTTCTTGGATTGAACGTTTATCTATTAAAATACGAGAAGAGGTGCGCAGGGGATACAACAAAATAGCTCGAGGGATTGGCCAAGTTCAAAGTTTAATTGTTAACTTAAATATATTTATTTAGTGGACTTTAATATAATTTATGTAATAAACTTAAAATGATTTATTTTATAAACTTTAAATAAGTTTATTTTATAAATCTAAATTAGTTTATTTATATAAGTTATATTTAAGTTTATTTTATAAATTAATTTAGTTACAATTTACACTTAAATAAAAAGAAAAAAAAGAAAAAGAAAAAGAAAAAGAAAACAAAAGAAAAAGAAAAAGAAAACAAAACAAAAAAGAAAAAGAAAACAAAAACAAAGAAAACGATAACGAAAAAGAAACCAGGTTGTACTAGTAAGTTATGGTCACAAGTAATATGACCATGTGAAAAAGATTAAGTACTAGTACTTTGTGGTGGAGTCGCAGGTAAAAGAAGTAAAAGAAAATACTAAGGCAATCTTCCATATACTTCCTGTGTGCGCAAGTAAGTGTTGGAGGCCAATAAACTAAGCACATTTCTCCCTCTGATCGCAAGTAAAAGGGAAGCCATGTCGCAAGTAACTCCTCAGCCACTACTTTATTGAATAATTAATTATTTGTGTGGTTCATTTTTAGCAGCACATTTAAATTGATATAAAGTCTACACAGCAGCGGATCAAAAAAAAAGTAGTTCTGTTTATCTTCTTCTCCAACAAGAGAGCTGATAAAATAGAAGCAAAGATTTTCAGAGAAGCTCAAGCAAATTGTATACCCGTTTAACTTCTCACCGGAGTAACGTTATAATGCCCGGTTTAACTCTTGTATATTCATAGGGGCATTATAAACGTTACCTGGTAATTAAATTCTTAGACAAACAAAAGCTAGATCATTGTATAGGATTTAATTTGTTGATCTTTGTAGAAGCTAGGAACTTTGTTGTTCTTAGATTGTAGCTGGTTAATTTATTTACCGGAGTCTAGAAACACCCCTCGGGATTTATATATGAATATATATTTCCCCGAATATCTTGTGTTCCTCATTTTATATTCCCAAACACTATTCACCTCAAGAACATGAAACCACTAACCAAGCACTAAATTTTCTATCCGCAAAAGATTCGAAAGAATTTTTTATTTAGTGAGTATTGTATTCAACCCCCCTTTCTACGATACTTTGGGACCTAACACTTATTCACTGAATAGTTACCGTATAATAAATTCCTTCTGTCCGACAATATCCTGATTAAAAACAAGACATAGATCTCTTGTCAAGCCTATCTAATTTAATAATATTTTTTCCTCTTCACTATGCCTAGTTTTGTTTAATGCAAATTAGAAACTTCTTTCTAATTTCATTCACTCTAGCCAGAGATTCCTGGACTAGCATAAGTGGAATAGAATAGGACATTCCTGAACTAGTATAAGTTGAATAGCATAGAAAAACTTCTTCTTTTTCTTCTTGTTCTTCCTTATCTTTATTTTTTTTTTAAAAAAAATTATCTTAACTTCAATACATTAACACCACACAATACAAAAGAAAAAAGGTGGTGGGTCCATTTTTAAATCTGGACATTTTTTCCCACCAAAATTGGTAGGAAAAACCTTTCGGTTGGAGGACCTTTTTCGATATTGAATGCAACACAGGGAGGTGACTGTGTTGCTCGGATTTTTAGACTTTGAAATCTTGTTTGAATATTGTGTGAAAAAAGCAGTGTGTATTTGCAGAGATATTGTGTTAGCGGAAATAAATCAACAAGCACAATATTTCAAAACTCACTTAATTTATATTTATTAAGTTTTTTTTGCTATAAATTATGTGCTCTTAAAAATATAAGAACTCAGCTTCTTCCTTGAGAGAATATAAGAAAATATGTATTTGTTTGTTACTTCTAAACTAAGGACCAGTGCATGCTTTATACACTAGCAGCACAGGTTTATAAGCTTGCACTAAAATGTACTAAACTACCTTCTAAAGGAACCTTTTTCTATTTCCATTTCTAGCTTAGCAAATCTGTGCAGAATCTTGCAGGTCTGTGACCATCCTTTGTCCTGTTAATCTTGGCCCTTGATCTTGCAGGTCTAATGAGAAATTGACTTATCAATATCTCCAATTCTTCACATCTTCATTTGACTTGTCGATATCTCTGAGTTCTCTACATGCAGAAATGACTTATCGATATCTCCAGTTCTCTACATCTTCATTTGACTTGTCGATATCTCTGAGACTTCTCTATAAGCCATTTTGGACTTCTCGATAAGTTATTCTAGACTTCTCGAATGACTTCTCGATATTACTTGATATGTGACTTGTAGATTTCTTAACTAAAAACAGTTTTCCTAGAATAGCTTTATTCAACTCCAAGCGTCTACACTTTTCTCTGAGGCATGATCATGGCTTGATCTTCTTCCATAGGTTATTCCTTAGCTTGAATCTGTTCACAGAAAAATCCTCCAGTCTAATCTTTTAATCCTTTTTACAGACCCAAGAAATATAATAGAGAATAAAAAATTGATTATCAAACAACTAAATCTCAGGGTTGTCAATATCGGTAGGAAAAAATGCCGAATTATTAAAAAATTCCAATGTCGAAAAAATAATCTTTATTTTGGATAATATGTGGACTGTTGATATGGAGGGTGGGGTCATATCATTAAAATGATTTCATCATTTCCTCCTAATATCGGTAGGTGTTAAGTTCTTACCGAATCTGGTGGGAAATATCGCTAAAATGATTAATTTTAAAATAAAGTTTAATTGATTTAAAAAGGTGAGAGCTGATGACATGGATGGTGGGGCCATTATGGTATATTTTTCGAACAAAACCTACCAATATTGGTAGGAACTAATCTTTCTACCAGAATTGGTAGGTTTTGGTACTTGCGTGTACAAGGTCCGGTCCTCACTGGGAGCAATTCCTACCAGAATTCTCCTTGGTAGGAAATAATGGAGCAATTCCTACCAGAATTCGCTCGTAGGAATAAGTTGGTAGGAAACAACCTTTTTTCTCGTAGTGATAATTTGATCTACACTCTATTAATTTTCTATAAAATGGAAAAAGTATAAGAAACTTTACTAAGAATGATTATAAGTTAAACATGGTAGTAACGTTGACTTCCTGTAAAACTTGACCATATCTATGATCTGTAACAATTTAGCTAAAGCAATGGCCAAAAAATTCGCAGTTACTGTTCTTTTTTTTCTCTTATTTACCCTAATGACAGATTTAAAAGCCCATGGGTTTCTTAAAAAATACCTTAGACTATTAGGTGGCTTGTACATAATAGGGAACATTATTGTACTTTATTGGCCGTATAAGTGTTACTAGCACCGCAACGCCAATACTTTTATGTGGTGATTGGTGAGCACTCATCTTATGCAGCAAATAATATCAAATAAAAAGTATAAAAAGTAAGATTACTCTACAGATAATGCTGTATATAAATTCAAGTAATATCAAAAGGGAAAAAAGAACTAATATTTGATGGAGATTTCTTTCTAAAAAGCCAGATATTATTTTCTTAATATAAAGAATCTAAGATTTTTAGCTTAAATGACTATACAGATTTTTATACTTTAGGCTCTTGATTTTAAATTTTAAATTTATGGTTAGCTGGCCAAATGAATATAGAAATTTCATAACGTCAGATAATATATTTTATTTTTGAATTTTTCAGATTCCTGGGCCAAAATGAGGATATGCAAACTTCAACCAATATAAATAAGATGTTAGGGGGTGTAGTTCTTTTGCTCATAATATTTCTACAATATCTTCTCATATACTATAGCTTATTATTATTCGCAGAGATAATATGGGTCGTAGAGGAAAGGTTGTTTTTGCAAGAATCACCGATGAGAACAAGAGAAAAGAAAGCTTGAGAAAAAGAAAGGCAGGACTATTAAAGAAGGTGAAAGAGCTTACCATTTTATGCGGTCTTGAGGCTGCGGTTATCGTGAATAATCGTGAGGATAATGAGCCAACTGTCTGGCCATCAAAAGAAGAAGCAAAAGCGACAATAAAAAAATTTCTCAATAGATCAATAGTCGAAAGAAAATCACGTTCACACAATACCAAGAGCTTATTTACACTAAAATGTAAGCGGTTGAAGAACAAAGCTAAAAGACTTAAAGAGAGGAATGATAGAAGAATTTTACAAGCACAGATAACATCAATCTATGATGGGAAAACAAGGATTGAGGATCTTGACGCAGAACAGAGAAAAAAGTTGAGTGATTTTGCTGACAAAAGGAAAGAGGAACTTCAAAAGCACGTTAAGAGGATCAAACGGAAGGAGCAACAAGTCGCTAATCGGGCCCAGACTGGTTCTTTAGTCCTGCAGATACCACGGGAAGCAGCAAGTGGGCGAAATACAGATGGTCTCTCTGTTGGTAGAAATTCTGCACCGGCCCGTTGCCAACTGATGAATGACAAAGGTATGAAACAATTAGCCCCTTCTATTTCTTTACATCTAAAAGTTCCACATCAACTTGATCTGCCTCGTTTCAAAGCAACAGAAAACAGACGCCGCATGACTGGAAAAATGGCAAGTGGCATAAACATTAATGCTCTTGCTGGTGGCGAAATTGTTTCATCATTTGCAGTGGTGACCCAAGGCCAACTGATGAATGATCAAGGTATGACACAACTAGCTCCTACTCCTCTTTCTTTATCTCTACCAACACCTGATCTGATTGTCATGTCACATAATACTTCAATAGGAAATAGAGTCGACATGACCGAAAGATTTTATGGACAGACAAATACTGGAGGTGTGATGCAACAGAATCCATCTTCTTCTTCATTTATACGACCAACAGCCCCGTTTGTTAACCCAATTCAAGCTCCATATCCAGATCAGGCACCTCCCAATTCGACCAATGATTGCTTCATTAATGCAAGCGGTCTGAATTCGACCAATGATGGCTTCATTAATGCAAGCGGTCTGAATTCCGTTAATGATGACTTTATTAATATAAGTACAAGAACATTGACTAGAGATGGCCATTTTAACGAAAGTATTCAGCGTGCATCTCCTCCAAGGTTGCCTTTGGAACTCCCTCGCCGGTTAGGTCTGCCTCCGGTACAGTATGATGCAAGTGGTAGAAATATGCTCAGTAAAGAGAATAGTGGGAATATAATTGGATCTATAGAATCTGGAACCATATTGTTGGACAAAAGTAGTTTTGGTGCTGAATATTGTAATGCAATTGAGTTTCCAGAACCTGCAATCGCAGGCCTTAATCAGAGAAATATTGGGAATGGTATGAATAATGGAATGTGGGATTATCTTGATGCTGCATTATCGCACTTCATTGGTGGATAAGAGATACCGATATTGAACCTGGACTCCAAGTTGAAATGTTACCTCCTAAATTTAAGTGATAGGTCAGCCATTTACTTTGTTGGTGTTGGTCTTTGCGTCTGCATTGAACTAGATAAATTATTGTCTAATTTTCATTTTTACCGTATTCTAAGATGAACGACACCTTGATTTATGTAACCATCAATTTAAAAGCATATGAATGGAAACATTATTTTCTTTTGGAATTTTATTACCAACGTCTAGCAAATAGCTGTTAAAATTTAAACTTAATTTCAAAACCCATAGAAAACACATAACTTGATACAAAAAATGTGAGACTCCTTAATTTCAAAACACCTGATCTAATAAAACTACAAGAAAAGTGTTAATTTTCGACCTACAAAATTGATCGCTTAAGAACAATTTTGGTTGGAAAAATGACCATTAACATATCTCAGTCCCTACTGACACGTGGATACCAAGAGGCAAAAGTGGGAAGCGATCGATTTTGTCGGAAAAATGACTGTTAAAGCATAATAGTCCCTGTTGATACGTGGATGCCAAGAGGCAAAAGTGGGACCACTATGTGGTGACATGGAGATATAAAATTGACCAATTTTTTTGGTGGGTGCTGTGATGTGGCACTGACTCATGTGTACCACATAGTTGCCACGTTATTATACTTTATTATAGAAAAAAGATATGGATAACATGAACATTTAAGTATTGGCGGATGCTTTTTTATAACTACTGGGATTTCGTAAATTCTTTTTATATGAATAAAATATAAATTATGTGACTTGTGTATAATTTCTGTGAAATAGTAAATGAATATTTAAAAATATATTATTCTAGTTTGACGAGTCAGTAATAGACTGGAGTTATGATGCGTGGAATTGATAGAGTACGAATGACTATTGGGTCGTTAGTTGAGACACGGCCCGTAAAAGACGGTTTTGCGAAAAGTGGATTTAATGATAATTGTTGAAAGGAGAAATGATGAATTATATAAAAATATGTAAGGTGAAAAATTCTACGTACATATGTGAATAATTGAATTTGAGTGTGGGAAGTCTTATCGTTATCTGGATCGACGATTATTTGATAAGTGTGTAAATAGATATAAATAAAATTAAACGATAAATATACGCGGATATGAAATTTGCTTGATTAAGATTTATATATATAAATGTTATTTGATCCTTACGTGATTGAATTATGCTTATGGAATTTTTAAATATTATTAAATGATCGATTGAGTGATTAATAATGGTTATTTGACCTTTAAATATTTTTACAAAATTATCTGAATATGATTGAATGATGAACCTTGTTTTTTTATCTCTAGAATAACCATAGAGAATTTTTAAAATGAGAGTTGAAATTTTTTAACGTCTGAGTATTTTAAAATGATTTTTCAAAAGTTATTTTTATTTTCTAAGTTATTTTGCAAAATTCGCTGAAAATAATCCGTTTACTAAAATATTGTTTTAAAAATATCTGGAGATAGATATTTTTATAAACTTCATTTCAAAAATGAATTTTAAATTTAAAATCTCATTTTCATATTCATTATTAAATTTATGGATTATAATTGGCCTTGTTTTAATTAAATCGGAAAATCTGTTCATAAATTTATTTATTAGAAATTTTTGATAATATGATTTGATAATTATTTAAAATATGCATGTGTTTAATTTAGTAAAATTTTAGTTTTTAAAGAAATATCACTGATTAAAAGATTTAATTTTGTTAAAATTCAGAGGTGTGTGTACAAAAGATAAAAGATAATTATGTTTAATTTAAAAGATAAATTTTAGGTCACGTCAATAGTAAAAAAATTATTTACTTTGGTATACCGAACAAATATAATTAATATATTCAAATTTATTTTGGGTTAATTTGTTTAAACCCAGATCAATGATAAAAAGTTTATATATCAATGATTGACCTCAATAAAAGTATATATTATTTTATGTTAGCTGGTATAATTATTTTCTTATTTTAATTCTGATTTATCATGAATCAATTGTATAAATTTTTTTAGCCCGGATGAATAACATGTATTGATTTATTTTAGTCTGACGCGATTATACTGACTAAGGAATAATCTCTATTTTTATTTCATTAAAATAGTTTTGGATATTGTATAAATTGAAAAAAAAAATCGTAATTATATAAACTCAAACATTTTACACACAGATCTGCAATCAAACTTTTGATATTTCGTCTATTAGGGTCGAATCTCAGTTATCCCACAATCCTAAACCTACATTATACCTAACAACGAATTAGGTAGACTTTAATTTTATTTTAACACAGATCAATAATACAAGAATTACCATTAGTTTAAATTTAATTTTAGTTTTAGCGTATATCAATAATATACATTATTTTATTTTAGCCTTAAGCCCGTTATATCAACCATCTAATTACATTTAGTTTGTTCTTTATTTTATTTTAGCTCTAGTTAAATATTATTTTGTTTTAAGCCGAATAGATAACATATTTTGTTTTATTCTTATGACATTATATCGATCAATACATTATGTTATAATCCATTTTCATAAAATATTTTTTAGCTAGATCGGTAGTATTTATGGTATCGTTTTACCTTGAGATAGCAAATCTTTGTTGGCATGTCTCTTTGTATGTGCTGTCCGGAATAGTCTCAAACCCATTATGTCACCCTAATCCAGCTAATTATATTTAGTTTTTTGTTTAATTTTATTTTATTCCAGAATGAATATTATTATGTTTTAGACCGAACTGATAATATTTATAAATTTTTTTCGGTCTGATGACATTATATCTTTCAAACGAATTTACTTTAAATTTTATTTTTTTTTAGCTCGTTTATTTTTTGTTTTAGCCCGATGACATTATATCGAACAAACGAATTTGATTTAAATTTTTTATCGGTCTTTATTATTTTATTTTAATCTGAGACTGCAAATCCAACTAATTGTACATAATTTATTTTTGTTTTTATTTAGGATTGGATAAATAGTATAATTTTATTTCATATTATATATTATTTTGTTTAGATCAAAACCATTAGACATATTACAATTCTATTTGTATTTATATAATTATATTGTGAATAGTAATCTATTTATGAGAGTGTTTTATTTAAATATTAATATAATTACGGAGACCAGACCGACTACCAACCAAAGTTTTACTGTTTCATTTTTAATATAATAGTATGTGTTGTAAAAGACATGCTTGTACTTTAACAAGACTAAGATATTTTTTCAACCCTAAGTAAGTTGTGTTGTTATCTTAATCTGTATTTTGTACCTATAACACTTAATGTCTGTAAAAATGCAAAAGAGCATACTGAAGTCTTTTTCCTGAAATAGTATCAAGCCTAAGGATTCTATCTGGAAGAAGATCATGCCTTAGAAGAATTTTGAAGAAGCTTGGAATTGAATAAATCTGTTTGGAGAAAAATACTCTAAGTCAAGATCTCTACATGTCACAGATTTAATGTTATAGAGAAGTCATTCGAGACTCCAGAATGGCTTATCGAGAAGTCAGGAAAGCTACTAGAGAACTCAATGAGATATCGACAAGCCAAACTGAAGACATGAAGATTGGAGATATCGACGAGTCATTTCTTCACTATAGAACTCAGAGTTATCGACAAGTCTACATTCATTAGAGAACTCTGAGTTATTGATAAGTCAAGTTCCACTGGAGAACTCAGAGATATTGATAAGTCAAAATTCACTAGAGAACTCAGAGATATCGACAAGTTAAAATTCACTAGAGGACTCTGAGATATCGACAAGTTAATTTGACTAGGGAACTCTGAGAAATCGACAAGTCAAGAAGCCACTAGAGAACTAAGAGTTATCGATAAGTCAAAGTGAAGATGTGAAGACTAGAGATCTCGACAAGCCAAAATTCTCTTATAGAGAACTAAAGACCTCTACAAGCCAAACTAAATATAGAGTACTAGATATCTCGATAAGCCAATATACTTATCGAGATGTCAATTGTTTTATAAATCTAAACTGGAGATCTCGATGTACAATCTCAAAGTACAAAGTTGCAGATCAGTTCAATATCCAAGATAATCAATAAATAAACAATCCAACAGCTGGATTGACAAGTCTACAAAAAGCAGCTTGAAGAATGTGCAAGATCAATGGTAAAGATTAACTAACAAAGGAAGATTAAAGTGAACACGGGATGCTAAAGATATGCTAAGCCAGAAATGGAAGATCTGCTTTTCTATAAATAGAAATGACAAGTAACAGTTTAGAAAAGCTAATAGCATGTCTTATTACACACTGTGTAAACCAGCAGTTAACTGAGTTATAAAGTTAACACTGGTCCTTAGTCAGGAGTAACAATTTAGATCAAATTTTTTATAACACACTCAAGAAGAAGCTAAGCTCTTTATCAACAAAAAACCTAGAAATTTTATAGCAAAACAGTCTTAATTTTAATATAAAATTAAGTGAGTTTTTAATATCTGTGTTCTTTATTTTTCTGCAAGTTTAAATTCTGCATGAACACATTTCACTACAAGAATTAATTTACTTTGTTCAACCATAAACATTCAAGAAAATCTCAAAAACAGTAAAACACATTCACCCCCCCCCCTCTGTGTGTTATTTATTTCCTAACAAGTGGTATCAGGGTAAAGTCTGAAAGTAAACAGATTTAAGATCTTAGAAAAATGAATACACAGAAAATCAGTAGCATCAAAATTTCTACCTTTGACAAAGCTAACTACACTCTTTGGAAAAAGAAAATGATGATGTTCATCAAGATGGCCAATCCACTCTACATTCAGATCCTCAAGAATGGACCTTTCATTCCTATGGTTTTTTTTTTGCCGAGTTCATTCCTATGGTTAGAGTTGAGGAATATACAGATGGAGACATGGTTATCCCAGCTCATTTTGCTCCAAACGATCCTTCTGAGTATTCTGACTCTGAAAAGGAGAAAGTCTCCCTTGATAGTAGCTTGCAATTAATATTGATTGAGTCACTTGACAATATGATGTACAATAATATTGTCAACTGTGACACTGCCAAGCAAATATGGGAAAAGATTGGCATACTTTGTGAAGGAACTGAAAAATTTAGGTCAAACCAAAGAAGAATACTGATTTCACAGTATGAGGGTTTTATGGCAAAGCCAAAGGAAAGTATTACTGGCGTGTTTGAAAGGTTTAACAAGCTGATTAATGATTTGCAGCTTCATGATAAATATTATGAAGCTGAAGAAGTGAAATTGAAGTTCTTGTTTACTCTCCCTGAACATTTGGAACAGAAAATCTCAGCAATCATGGAAGGGAGAGACTTGAGCAGAATAACTCTAGAATTCTCAAAACATATGAACTAGAGGTGATTCAAAGGCAATCATTGAGATCTGTTCAAGGACATGTTGTGGATGGTTCAAGCGCTTTAATTGTAAATGAAAGCCAAACATCTAATGATGAACCATGATCTCAAACTCCTGTTGCCTCATCAAGTGAGCAAAGAACAAATGATTCACAAGAGCATGTTATTCTGGAATTGGAAAAGGATGAGTTCTATACTCTTGAAGAACTGGATGAGCTAGATTAGTCAATGGCCTATTTAGCTATGAAATTATCTAATATTAGAATAAAGAAGCCAAGTTACTTCAAGAATAAAGGACATCCCTTCAACAAAGACAGAAGGTGGAAGGAAAAAGGGAAGTACAATTCTGATAGCAAGAATGGCTACAAAACTGGATCTGTTGATAGATCTAATATAAGATGCTTCAATTGTGATGAACAATGCCACTTTGCTACAGAATACGGGAAACCCAAGAAAGCAAAGAAAGACAAGGTCTTAAGTCTTATTCAACAAAAAAGAATGCATTGTTATCAGCAAGAAACCTGGTGAAGTTGCTCTGAAAGGAGCAAGGAAAGGAAGCTTGTTTGTTGAAGATTTTGACTCAATAAATAAGAATAGTATTTGTTGCTTCTACACCAAGGCATCGGAAGAAATAAACAAGCTCTGGCATAAAAATATGTCTCACTTGATTTTCAAGGAAATTAACACCTTGTCAAAAAGGAGTTGGTAAGAGACATGCCTAAGATGGAGCTTTCTCAAGTTGAAGTTTGTAAAGTTTGGCAGAATAAGAAAATGAAGAAACTACTCAACAAGAGAATCATGAAAATAGAAGCTCATTTCATACACATGAGTTTAATTGCACAACCTCAGGGTGAGAAAGAGGATCTTCAGATACTGGAAGGAAACTCAACTTGGGATTATGGTATTCTAAGGGAATCAGTTTTGAAGCTGTTAGTTTCACAGATACAGATTTTGCTGGATGAAAGGTTGACAGAAAGAGTTCCCGTGGAAGCTGTCAATTTTGTCTTTTCAAAGACTTATATCATGGTATAGCAAGAGCTCATTTTAGTACTAGCAGAAAAACAATTAGCTGATTTTTACTAAACCTTTGGATGAAACAACTTTCACTGGACTTGTATGTGAAATTGGATTGCTTAATTCTTCATCCTAAGGCAAGAACTCAGCTATTATTTTACAGCAGATTAATCTCCAGTAAATCAAAATTAATTTGATTAAATTAGAAATTAACTGAAATATGAATTATAAATATTTCAGAAATCTCTGCATATTTGTTTTTCAAATTTAAATTCAACTTGGAAATTTTCAAATTCTAATTAAACTGCTCAGTTGTTAATTTACATTATTAATATGTAAAATTAACACAAGGCAGAATTAAATAAACCAAAAGTATATAGATAACTAAGTTCTCGATAAGTCAAATTGACTTCTCAACAAATCATTTTAGGACTTCTCGAGTGAGTTCTCGATAAGTCAATTACTGACTTCTCAAGTGACTTCTCGATAAGTTTAATATGACTTATCGATAAGTCTTTGTAGAGTTCTTTAGTAGTGTTAATTCACGGAGTTCTCTACAAGTGTAATTTTTGACTTATCAATAACCTAGAACTAAAATAATTTAATAAATTATTTTGATAAAATACTTTTGGAAAATTTATTCTAATTTTATTTTGAACTTGTTCAAATAAAAGTTGGAATTAATTCAGTCCAACTTTTTGGACAAACTGGGTATTTATTTGACATCTCGATAAGTCAATTTTGAGTTCTCTAAAAGAGTAATTTAAAATGACTTCTCGATATGTACTTCTTTTCTTAAAATGACTTCTCGATAGACAAACTCCAAACATCTATATTTGAGTTCTCGACAAGTCATTTTCTTTTACTATAAATACCCAGACTTCTCGATACATACACATACTTACAACTTCGAGATCTAAATTGACCTAGCCTTTCAAGCAAAAACCCATTTCTCTCTCATTTCTACTCCCTTCTCAAAAATTCTTCTTACCCATTCTCTCTTATTAAACTACAATGGCACAAAACACTATTAGAGCAACTATCCCAGAGAAAGGAACAGACTTCTTGGCTTTTAATGATGCTAACCAAGCCCCTGACAGTTTCAAGGGGTTTGTGAAATTTCTGTCTGAATCATACATTGCAGGAGCCTTGACTGCTAATCCAGTGTTGTACCTGGATGTGTTGCATGCTTTTTGGACTACAGCTGTAGTGAGGACTGTGATGCATGATGAAGCTATATCCTTGGTAGTGACTTGCTCGGTTGGAGGTCAATAAATTGAGTTTAATGAGCAGGATGTGAACCTAGCTATGGGACTACCTACTGCAAATCTGGTGGAAGTGCCAAGTCCTGATGAGCTGATTGAGTTTCTGGACTTCATCAACTATGGTGGAAGAATCAACTTATCAAGCCTAAACAGAACTAATCTAAGTAAGAAGTGGTCATCCATTTTTGATTCAGTGGTGAGAGCCTTTACATGCAGGAAGACAGGATATGACAATATTTCAAGTGTGGTGTAAAAGTTGGTGTATTCAATTGCCCACAACAAACACTAGAATATTGGTCTGCTGATCCTGGAAGAACTTGCAACCACGCTAACTATGCCCCTGTTAGCTAAAGGTAAGGAAATTTTATTCCCTATATTTATTATGTCCACTTTAAATTATAAAGTAGCAGACATACACCTACTGAATGGTATAGATAGTACTAAATTAGGCAATTATAAGCAAGTGTCCAAAATAATATTTGGTTCACTTACTACAAAGAATAAGGTCGATGTAAGTCTGAAAATCACTCCATTTATGTTGGAGAGGTTTAGGACTTACCCTTATCCAATGCCTAACATGAGATCTAATGCACAATCTATCACAGCTATGATTCTTGAACCTGTGGAAGTACAAACACAGGAACACCAATAGGAATATTCCCAAGATGCAACCATTCTTTCACAACCTTTAGAAGCTAGGAAACCAACCACCTTATCTTCTCAAAAGGATGAGGTCAGTAAAAAGAAGAGAAAGGGGGAAACCTTAAATATGGTAACTGAGAGTGGTGAGGAGATAGCTGAAAAAGAATCACCTCTGGTTAAAAGATCTAAAAGAAGTAAACAACCTGAGCTGACCACTCTAGCCACCTCTGCATCCTCCCAACAGGACGCAGATGCAAAAACAACCAGGAGTGAGTCTGCACAGCCTGCACTATAAGCAATTCAAGTGTATGGTAGGAGAAACAAGAAAGGCACACACAGCGAGAGCACATCTCTTGAAGCTCCCTCATTCATTCAGGGGGAGCTGCCAACACTCACAACTGAGCAACAACTTCTTAAGTCTAAAATTTCTTCTATTCCAATCCCACTTGAATCCACTTCTCAAGTGCACCAAAAATCAAGTGACTTAGCTCAAGAAGCTTTGCTCACCACCCAGAAACTTCATTTATATGGTGAGAGGCTACATGTTGGGGTAGACCTTGATGACACCATCACAAATATGGGGGATTCATCAGTTTTTACTGAAGACCCCATAGATACTTCTAATGCACCTTCATGTGCAAAATAGACTTCACAGACTGAAAGGTTTGAGGGTAGTACTCCTGAGAGGGAGTTATCTAAATCCTCTCCAATTCAATTGGAGGTTCCTCGTGTAGGGACAACTCCCCTCATAACCCTAGCAGATATTGTCTTGGCAGTTGAAGCCAGGAGTACAATTGCCCATGATCCTGTCATAGGAGAGGCAAGCAAAGCACATTCAAGTGCCAGTATGTTACAAGACACACAAGGGTTTGAGGTTGGTGTACATGACAGTAACCCAGTCAAATCCTCTCCAATTCAGTTGGAGGTTCCCAATACAAGTGGAGGATAACACACTGTCAAAACCACAGAGCAATCTGTGGGTCAAACTGTGACCCCAGTCACAGGTGTTTCAGATGAACCATCCACCTCACAACCTCAACAACCTCACGTACTCTCTCAGTGGCTACAAGAATCTGCTTCTCAACCAACTTCTGTAGATGATCTACTAGTAGAGCAGATATCTGGACTGACCAACATCTCACAGTATTTCCTGACTTCAAACATTAGCAACCATGACTATCAAGCTATCATGCTTGCTTACAATGAAGAGGTTGAGGAGCAAAAGGAGAAAATTGTCAATGATGCTGAGCCAGATGGGAATGTGGATGCATGGCTGTCTGATGACTTTGCCTTGGAGATAAATCAAGTTCTGGCCAGATTCAGAGAAGAGTATGTTACTATTCTGGGCAGCAATGCAAAAGACTTGAGTACAGAAGCTGTCTATGATGCCATTACAGATGTATACAAAGATCAACTCAAAGCATTTCATCTGTTTATTAAGGCTCTTAAAATCAAGCTTACTGGCCATGAAGACAGAATCAGGAAACTGGTGAATGAGAAAATGGACAAGATCATACCATCTCAAGAGCAGATCTCTTCTAAATTCAAGTATTTTTCTGAGCAAATGGCTAGGATGGATCTTATCTCTATAGAGAAGGAAGTCAAAAACCTCAAACTATCTTTCACCAATCTCCATACAGTGATCCAACAATAAATTACTCACTCAAATGAGACCAAGGTCTAGTTGGATCAACTCCACCAGAGCAGATATAAGCCTTCAGCTTTGCTAATGTAAGGGATCAAAGAGGTTGTAGAAGAACACTTTGGCATATCTAGAAGCTCTTATCAGCCTGGATCCACTTCAACAAATCTACAAATTCTGTCTCTACAGGGTCAAGTCACAGCATTGTAAGACTCCAACTCTTCTCTCACTACACAAGTTCAGGCTTTGACATCTCTTGTCAAGAGCCAACAAACAGATATCCAAACCCTGGTAGACTCCCATAAGCATCTTCAAATGCAGAATTCTATAGCTTTATGAGCCATCATGGGCAAACTCAACATACCATTACCTTCTCTACCTGAACAAATCAGGCCTGAAATTCCTACTCCCCTTCTAATGCCTGTCAACAAGACTATGGGGGAGATAGAGGCTAGGTTGACACGATCTAGGTCATCTCAACAGCAAGTCGAGGGGGCTGAAATGAAATCTAAAGAAGTTGATCTTGACATGAAGAGATTTATTAGGTCTGCTGAAGGACCTAGTCTGAGCAGGTTATTTGAATTACTACTCAAAGACTTAAAAGCTTCTCTCAACAACAATCACTTCATAAATAAAATGTCTCTAGACAAGACAATCAATTTCATAATAGTGATCAAGGTCAATAAGGACAACTTTATGGAAGAGAAGATAGTGGTTAATGCAAATGACTCAGGGACAGACAGATGTATGTAGGTGTCCCTCAATTGCCTTGTTTCAAGGAGGGCATCTGAGTTAGACATCTTTATCAGCAAAGTTAGAGCTATAACTCGTGAAGATACCATGCTATTAAATGCACTGAGAAATGCTCAAGTAGCTACCTTCTCTGAAGCATATCTATAGCCAAGCAAGGGTATAGCATACATTTGTCCCGCCACCAGACAACTTAGAAATTTTCAGATCCCCAAACATTGTGTCATGAGCAACAAGAAGCTTATTATGATCCTAGGAACTAGCTTAAAAGCTAAGAAAAACAAGAACAATGATGATATGAAAATGATAAAGCTACTGAGGAGATATCTGGAAAATGCAAAAGCCAACTTGCCCAAAACACAGTTCAACAAGGATGAGTTGGATGATGATTAGCAGAAGAAGAATGATCAAAATCCTTCTGGCACAAATCCTAGTCAGTCCATTAAGCCATCTGGGAAAAAGGGTGGAGAGAAAAAGAAGGAGGATGACAAGAAAGATGAAGAAAAGAAGCGGTGAGAGGAAGAGTAGAAAGCCTCATGATGATTCAGAATCTCAAACAATCCTAAAAATCTAAACACAATCAACTCAAACCTCAGCTCAACCTACAACATCAACTATCTCGAACATCAAACCTTCCCAAACATCTAAGCCAAAATTTCTATACAAATAAACAACAAATTCCTCCCTAAAAATTCTAATCACCTCAAACCAAACTAATCTCAAGAAAATGATAATCCTACCTTTAGCCAAACCTTCACTAAAATTCAAGCACAAATCTGTTGGGAGAAAGCCTAAGAAAGTCAAGCATGCAAAGAAAGTGGAAGTCACTGAAAGGGCCATCTGGAAGTGTTTTAATGAATCTGACTTTCAACCTCTGAATTAGTGCATCTCAGATGAAGACCATTTCCATTATCTAGCTGAGGAAATTGTTAGAGTCTAGATTGTATCCTTGAGAGAAGTTAGAGTTTATTTTAAGGATGGTACATTCACTCTTCTAGATAAAAGGCTAATGGACTCTTTGGCTTCCACAGAAATCAAGAGAGTGATAAGTTCCAATCTTCTCAAATTTCTTTAAAGATCCATCTAGCTCACTCCACAAGATAATCGTGGGTGGTATACTCATTAGTAGCTCCATATAACCTGGTAGCAGCTATCCTTTGGAATAACTAAATTCTCTCTCTAGGTTCCTTCCCACCTTTCTTAATACCTTGTATACTCACCATATGTTGTATCTCTCGAATCCATCCTCATAGGTGTTGTTACTTCATAAGACGAGTTTTAAATGGATGTTATAGAACAGGGTGTAGAGTAGACAGAAAAGATGCGCACACAACTGAATATCCGGTAGAACCAGAATCAGCGTGTGGGGAATTCTCGAATAGGTAGCCTCGCATCAGGGGATGAGATAATAATTTAAAAAGGTGTAATCGCCGCAACAGTATATGACATGGCTAACATCGGTGGACGAGCAAGGTGTGAATCAGATGATGGTCCTCAGACTGAATGCTCCGATTGATCAAATGATACCGAAATAAAAGAATCTGCCATTGCTGCTATCTGAAAATCGTGTCACTGGATAAGGATCTCAAATCTCATCACAGATCGCACTAAAACCTTCTATTTGGTCGCACTCAACCTTTCGACGTTCTATTTTTCTATTTCCTAATCCTAATCCTAACCCTCTATCCATTCCCGACAATCTAGGTTTTTTCAGTGACTTATAACCTGTAGCTCTGCTACCAACCTGTGATGCCCTCCAAACTCGGGTCAAAAGTTTGGGATCCATAACACACACACACCATATTTAAACCTGTATATAAAATGTTATATGCACTGACCCTTCTTTAAACAACCACGGATCGCAACAAGTTAAAGTATAAAAATAAGCCACTACCTTAACTTTTATTTCATCGTACAAAAATCCCAACTAGTTCAACTTACAACTAATAATAATATTGTTCTCACAATTTTGCATAACTCATCTATAATATAAAGCTCCTGCTAGCTCGATCCAACTTAACCAGGAATCCTAGCTCGCACACTGGACTGGGAATCCTCGTTACCAACAATTTCATTTTCAACTGTTGAAAACATAAAAAGGTTTGCAATAGTGAGCTAACTAGCTTAGCAAGTCATAATAGCAATAACTGAGGTTAAACAATAACCAATGGAAATGATTCAGAAGAATCAAGTTTCTAAATAAGCAATGATTAGAATTGGATATTCACTTTTAATTTTAAAAACCTAGGTTAGGCTGCTGATCAGTCACGCATTAACCCCGAGCAAGGCTCCCAGCTTTGCTCTATATACTGGATCCAAGGCACGCATTGGCCTATTATGACCATGAATCTGGTCGACCACGAATATGGTCCACATTTATAAAACCATCAAATTCTAAAACAATTCAATATGATAGCCGGTGTAATTCAATAAGCTGAATCATAAACAATATTTATCTTGAAGCATAGGGTGATTCACAATACCATAAGGTATAACAAGAAATTCAAAAAGATTGGCTTTCAGTCAAAGAAAGAATCAAAAAGTAGAAGACCAAGGGTTCAAGGATTCCAAGGATTGGTCTTTTGTTAAACAAGGAATAAGGGTTGGTATGTCAAGCAATTCAATATCAGAAATCAGTATGTGGTAGATATGTATTTGTGGAGTAGTATCGTATGTGTCTGGCTCGTATCTGAGAATTCAATAATCAATGGTTTATGAAGAATAAGGCTTATGGCTGAAGATCAATAAGAATTAGGGTTCAAGGTTGAATAGTTTAAAGCGCTTGCAATATAAAACAGGATTTATTTTGAATACTAGCAGCATGTTATGAGAAGTTTGAAAATATTTGCAATATATCTTGAAGAAAGGTTCAGAAGTACTTGCCTTATCACCGATGATTTCCAACTTTACTTTTACCCATCTAACGGTTTTATTTTTCCATCATTTTTCTTCTTTTTCTATGCCTTGCTTATATTCATCAATCACTTTCCTTCTCTTTCTACGCCTCAAATCTATCTACGGATCACTGACTTACTTTTTCTATGCCTCGCTTACTCTGCTAGGCATCACAAGTATCTATCAATACTCAATCTCATATCATTATAATCGACACATAGATGTCATAAGCTTTTATCTACCCTTCGTTTCACCCAAATCCGATTTACGGATTGAAAGTTATGACTAAAACAGTCGAACAATAACCACATAGGCATATAACACATCAATCAGATAGCATGTAGCACATAGCACGCAAGATATTCGATCAACATAATTTTTCAAAGAAGATTCGGGGTCAAGATGATTTTTTAAATATTTAATACGAATTTTTGAATATTTTTCAGAATTAAAACGGAACTCTGAATCATTTTATAATTAAATAATAGGGTTTGAACACTCGAATCTGACTTTAAAATAATTTTATAATCATTATCGAGCCTTGAAAATAATTTAAAATAATATTTGAAGGCTCAAAACTATTTTTGGAATTTTTAAATCAAAAATAAATAATTAAATCTAATTATTAAATCAATTAATAATTATTTAATATTTAAATTAATTAATCAATTAATAATTAATTAATCGATTAATTAAAATAATTAAAATTAATTAAAATTAATTAATAAAATAATTATAATTTATTTTTCAATAAACAAATAATTAAAACAATTTTTTGAAAATAAAATATAAACATAAATATAGTTTATATAAATTTTATAAACAGAAATCTTAAATTTATAAAATTTTAAAATGATAATACTAGTTTTGCAAGCCAAGGGAAAGTTCAGGGGCCAAATAGCAATTTACCACCCCTGTCGTCTTCCCCGGCGAGTTTGGCCGGCCGGACTCCATGGCCGCCCCCATGGAGCTTTTTCGGCGGTAGGAAAATTCTCCAGAACAAGCCCAAATTTTTGACTTCCACTCTACTCGATACCAGGGACGATTCTGGGTAATTAAAATCAACAAACACCATCTGCGTTGATCGGAAAATCCAACCGAAGTTTTGCCGCCGGCGAACTTCGATTTTCCGATCAAAGCGTTACAGGACACCTTTGTTAAAACCGGTGATACCAATGAATTCCTCTTTCCAAGATCTAATGATTGGTGTAGATCATTTACTCCCAGAATCAGTAAAAATAAAATACCCAAATTCGATTTAGAACATTTAAAGTATTAAAACCCTAATTTTGATTTTCCAGAATTAAACATCAATTTTCATATGTTATTGAACTCCAAATTTGAAGTATAATATACCAAAATGACCAGAAAAGGATTATCTACACGATGAAATCATCAAATCATATCAACAACATCAAAAACAAAAATTCATATATTAATCCTTAATTAATTCGAATTAAAATAAATAAATAGGAAAAATACTGTGATTTCTGCACACAAATAGATGGTTGATTCAGAAAGAGTTTTTCGAGAGCTTCGATTTGATATATTGCACACCCGAATCGGAGTTTGATAACGCCTTCGTTTGTGCGTTTGATTTTCAAGAACGCGACATGAATTTGACATTTTCTCTGTATTTTACGGGATTTTACTAACTGATTATGATTATACGAATAAAATGAAATAATAAAAGGGCTATATATATTTATGGAATATTGGATCGTGCTAGATCATTTTGGATCGATGAATTAGTTACTTAGCCGCTAAGTAACTGCAAAAACGATCCGATTTGATACCCGTATTGGATAATTATCCAAATCGGGCTTCTAATAAAACATTTAATACGAAAATAATGTAATAATATCCCGTCTTTCGAGAATACGGGTTTTGTTGCTTTACCAAAAATGATTATCGTATCGAAAATCTTGCGTCGGGCCGCATACGATCCAAACCGTAATCCGGATTGAAAAAGTCAAAACACGGAAAATGTCCGAAATTACCAGATTATGTTAGGAAGGAGTTTTCGGAAAAGTTTCGGGTTATAAAAACTTAAAAACAGTTGAAGTTGGACGATTCCCGGCTTTATAAAATAATTTTGTAATTATTCAGAAAATAAATAATAAATTAATAAATCAATATAAAATCACATAAAAATCCAAAAATTACCAGAAAAATACCTTAATTATCTATATTTTATTCTGGTCATAATAAAATTAACATACTTATACTTTAGCACATATCAACATCCACATAACAACACCAATCATCAAATAATTCACCAAAAATCACATAATAATCACATAATAATCATTTATTGATAAAATAATTACACGCTATGTCCCAGATATTACATCGGACATTGGCGCCGTCCATGGTGCTAATTCTATAGCGAATTATATTTCTCTGTCGGGTGGCAATCCTGGTAGGTTCTCTGGAAACACATCCTCAAATTCATTCACTACGGGTATGTCCTGTATGTTGGGAACTTTCTTCTTAGTATCCATCACATAAGCCAAGTAGGCCTCGCTACCTTTCTTTAAAAACCTCTTCGCCTGAAGCATGGTCAGAAATTTATGGGTCTGTCGTTGACCTTTGAACACTATTTCCTTTCCATTTTGCACACTTATCTTTACCCTCTTTCGCTCAAAATCTATTTCCATTCCTAAGATTATATCGAATTCTCCTAACGCAAATGGGATTAAGTCAACCTCAAATACTTTCCCTTCTAGTTTCAACTTGCATTTAGGGTGTACTTGATTCACAGGAATTATTTCTCGATTTGCTATTTCTACTTGTAATACCTCATGTAAGGGTATGGCATTAAGTTTTAACTTCTTAGCAAAATATTGAGATATAAAAGAATTGGTCGCTCCGGAATCAAATAGAATATTTGCACGTTCGAAATTTAACAAAAGGTTACCTGCTATCACATCAGTGTTCCGGACAGCGTCCTGAACGGTCATGTTGAAAGTCCTAGAGGCTGGGGGCCGATTGGATGCAGCTCTGCTCATCCCCGAGGCTGGGGGCCTTAATTTCGGGAAATCCCTCCTTATGTGCCATACCTTCCCACAATGGAAACATGTTACTTTGGGTTGGGTAGAGGTGTTGGCGACGTGTCCAGTTTGGTCGCACTTATAGCATTTCAGAGGGGCTCTTGCCAAGGTACAAACTCCAAAGTGTTTCTTTCCGCATGTTTGACATTCCGGTATTGGGACACGGGGTTGGCTATGAAATGTTGCCCTAGATTGTCCGCCGCCCTGGCCCATGCTCTCACTTGGGGCCTTTCTAAATCTAGGGCCTCTCGTAGGTTGGGACACCACTCCCCTGACAAACCTGTTTGAAGAGCTCCTGTTCCTAGTTCCTCCTCCTCCTTGACTTCCTATCTTCCTTTCCCTATTTTCCTTTTCCTTCAAAATTTGTTCACTACCTGCTTCAACAATCGAGGCTTTCTGCACTAAGGTGGCATAATCTGTCAATTCTAGTACAACTACTCGGTTCTGGATCCACTGTTTCAGACCAAGATGAAATCTCCGCTCTTTCTTCTCTTCTGTATTCACAAACTCAGGTACAAATCGTGATAACACAGTAAACTTGGCCTCATACTCCGCCACAGTCATCTTATCTTATTTCAGCTCTAGGAACTTAATCTCTATCTGAGTCTTCATGAACCTAGGGAAATACTTGTCTAAGAACAATCAGGTAAATCTATCCCATGGAATCACAGCATCAGTCTCGAGGTTTCGTTTGGACTCCCACCAGTAGTTAGCTTCCCCCTTCATCATGTAAGAGGCAAAAATTGTCTTGTGTTGTTCTTCCACACCTAGTATTTCGAAGGACTTTTCTATTTCCTTGAGCCAGGCCCGTGCCTCAACGGGGTCGGTAGATCCTAAAAACTCTGGGGGTTTGAGGGATTTGAATGCCCTGAAGGCAGTGGCCGTAGTTTGTTGGGCAATATGCAGTTGTGGTGGAATGGGCTGTTGGTTCAGATTTGCCCTTAAAAGTTCCATAAATTCATTCATGGGATTCCCTCCCTAATGGGTATCCTCAGCTTCTTCTTCTATATACTCTTCTTCATCATACTCATTATAGTCTAGGTCTTATTCACTTTCCTCATTCACTATGTGGTCAGGTCCGTTTCATTGTTGGTTAACAGATTCTGCGGGTCGTGCCCTGGTTCCTCTTCTACGGGGTGGCATCGTTCTTTCTTGAAAATATGTTAATACAGTTGCAAAAAAAATTTACATTTAGATTAATTTATTCATAGGTAAGCATGTCATTTGTTATCTAGCATGTCTTTAACAAGTGCAATAATATGGACATCAATTTTTTAATAACTGCTAGATATATATTATAGGGTCTCCCAGTTTATATTTAGGCACAAAACAACCATCCGAGTTTATACATGATCCTGAATATAATATACCAACTACTTGGTCCTGAATACTGAAATACAAATACATACACCGGGTACCCTGAAGGGCTAGGAATGTTATCTACTACTAGCTATCCTAACAAAATTGGTGACAAGTCACCCAGCCCTTTACATGGTCCATAAGTAGTCGCTCGCCTCTCAGTCACTGTCACTACACGTGAGGTCTCGAACCCTCCTCATCACTCCTGCCAACATCAGCTCTGCATCAACTACGGGGATGTATCCTCCCATCATTGTCATCATCATCTGTACTCGGGTACGAAGCTCAATCCCATCAATCTCCCTGCGAGCTATGGCCGGGGAAGTAGCTCTAAAGTCCCTAGGGTATCCTAGCCTGATGGCTCTCTCGGCGGTCAGCGTCTGTCATAGCTCCACAATGCGGGCAGATGCTGCGGTGATCTCAGTGTTAAGCTGAGCCACTATCCAGTCATGCACTGCTACATGTATGGTCGCTGGGGGTGGTAGAGGTGAGTCTGGGTCAATAGAGGATATGTCGTGAACCTCATAGGTCTGTGCATCCATCTCGTCATCCTCGTCCTCATCAGTGTAGGGCAAAGGGCTTAGCTTCCCTGGGTGAGGTGGGGGAGGGTTAACGGTCGGGAGAGGGTACATCTCTATGTCTGTCCAGTCTACACCATCGCCCTGGGGCATCTTAACATCATCAGCTATGGGGGCAGGGAAGTCAGTCTCCTCCTCTAGGGGATCCTCAGTAGGGTCATCATCTGAGTCATCAATAGGTGGGTCCTCCGGCTCGGGAGTAGGGTCATGCTCAGGGGCCATAACATCATCAACAGGGTTACCCTCCCCCATAGGCTCCACTGGTACCTGACACAATAGGCAAGGTGTTACTAACTTAGAGTCGGAATTCCCTTGAGGGTAAAACTGTCAAGACTACCCATGTAGCCCGACGGTGAACTCGACTTGAGTTCAAATTGATTATTATTATTCTTATGTCTACGTATTGCATATCCTATCATTTCCAAGATTTGATAACTTAAGGCTCTGATATCATTTCTGTGGCGCCCTAAAATCCGGGGTCAGGGATCTAGGAGGCCACGCTATCTTGAATCCTGTATAACACTTATCTCGTACCACAATATATAAATCCTCACACCTTTATGACCCCACACTTATCAATGCACAAACACTTATAGGTTATTGTCTTGGAAACGAACCATTCATTACTAGAGTATATCAATCCACAAGGTGATAATTATTACAGTTCCAAAAGTGATTAAGTCTTACCGCAGAAATAACCTTTAAGTAAGATTAGTCCGTCAGCCAAATATACATTTCTTATTTTTTATCTTACATATGTCGTACTTGTAAACAAGCCGGACTAAAAACAACTGAAAACCAATCCAACTTATTCGGTCTACCTGAGGTACAGCACTAAACATCCTATGGAACAACTGGCCATTTCCTAGCTGTGAGTCTCATGATAGGCATCTTGATTCACTGTTGTGTTGTTTCAATTTAAGAAAACAAGTGTGAGCTATAATGGCCAGCATAATAATGTACAGTATGAAATGACTATATGATAAACTCAAATATAATTCCATATATAATAAATATGTTTCATTCAAAAATAGTTTTCCTCGGTGATACACACCTTCTTTCGAAAACAATTCTTTAGTGGATTTATTATCCTGCGAATACCTTAATGGTAAACCCAGCACCTAGGCTTGGGTTACGGTATTGCATCACAATTCCAATTGGAAGAATTTAGGACATTCACTGGAGCCCCCGAGATACGATGATCAGTCGTAAAACGGTAATAGTAACATTTTCTACATGTAGATGGACGATTCCCTTTTGTTATCACCCTGGACGCATTCGGGCCTCATCTGTGTCCATCCCTCTCAGGTACACACTTCGCATCTATCCCTCTCAAGACATGGTTTTGCGTCCATCCCTCTCAGGTACGCATACTACAAATGTTCATCGGTATATAAGATACCTTCTCATGTGGTAGTAAATTAGTAGTCTCCCCAGTCCACGAAGTACTGGATCTCTACCCCTCCTCTGTCCTTTTAAGAATCTTATCTTGTATTTGGAATATCAAACTATATCGAAGTTTCCCAAGTATTTTGCTTGTTGATAGGCACCGCTTATCTCATATATGTATACATATGTACTTCCGAGAATTTTTAGAGGAAGTACTAAGATAATGTGAGTTGAACGTTGTCAACAGATAAATATATAAGGGGGAGTTTCTTTTGAAACTATAGTCAAAATATTTAAAGTATGTCGATATAATAATTTTCGACGATTTGAAAGTATTCGAATGACTTTCTGAAATTCAGAAAGTATTTTAAATTAGGTTTTATGATTTTTAAATCACATTAAATCATTTAACAAGTATGTAAATAATTAAATAATAATTATTAAGTAATTAAACCTCAAATAATTATATTTTAAAAGAATATTTGAAATAATATTCCTCAACTAATTTATGTTGAAATAATTGAAGTAGTTCTTAATAATATACTTAATCAGGTTTGAAATAAATTATTGTTGGAGAATAATTCTCCTATATTAAATGAATAATTGAAATAATATCCATTATTTGAGTAATTAAATATAGTTGAGGGAATACGATCTTTGAAAATCGTTTTAATAAAAGTTTGAGGTATTTAATGTTTCGCAAGTGGACATCGAGTCCCTTAAAATAAATTAAGTGCGGACTTTAATCGTTCAAAACATCTCTGGAATGATTCCTGGGTTTTCGCTTTAAAACTCTGACCGACTCTCGATCTTATAATCATACATCACGCTCATGGTGGCGTTAAAATATTCTACGATATATATACATCGTAACACAATCGCTATTTATGCGAAAACTCAAAAACTTAGTATCATGGCAAGCATGGCATTCATGCAAAAAATAGTAAGACAATCTTTTCACAACACAACAATATATAAAGTTGGGTTCGTAAACTTTTCTGGGTACTTTGAGGTGGAAGATGCTCTAGGGTCCGCTCGAAAATCTATAATCATAAACATATATCGTTCTGTTAGATTCTGTTCTTATTTATGGTGGCCCATACATACGCACTATTTATTAATCGTTCTCGCAACTCATTTTACTCTTATTATTCCTTTAATTACTCATTCATGTCACGTTCGCTTTCTTTTCGAAATACTTTATATCCGTTTACATTTTCATTGTCGACTCCGCTTATGATTTCTAACGGTTTTCTAATCGCGTGGTCTCGGTTCCGATATTTTATAAAATTGAAAAATCCTTATTTTTACTTGAAATTTCTATAACAGTTAAGAAACTCTATTTAATACTCTCTGCAAAAATTTCATGATTTATGAATATTTTTAAGTCGATCATTTCTATTCCCAAAGTTCGTAATTCGTAGCTGTTTTTGTCGCGTAAATCACTTTTACTAAAACGGTCATAACTTTTGATACATAAATCGAAATCAAGCGATTCAAGCGCCTAAATGATCCTTATAACATTTTCTATAATAATCAAGTGTTAATTTTCAAGAAACTACAGTTTATAAATTCGGGAACTTCTGCAGAAACTTAATGTTGACTTCCGTTCGTTTTAGCGAGATTACGATTACGATCCAAGTTTCGTTTATGTCTTAAATCACTATATTAACACCAACAATCATCAAATCATCATCCCAACACTAACCCCTCTCAATAACATCATGTTATTGGGGCGACAATTATCAACCTTAGAACTAATTAACTAAACATCAAGATTACAACAAATCAACCACTAAAACTAAGTTTATAACAAGGGCTTCAAAGGTTCTTGAAACTTAAACTTAAATAAAAATGGTTCGAAGATTTATACCTTTCTTGAAAGCTTTTAGATGTGTTCTTGATGATGGTGGAGTCTTGGGAATACTTGGTTGGGTTTTTGGAACCTAAATCAACCATTAAAATTAAGAAACCAAAGAAAAGTTATTATTCATACTATTTAATATCACTTTTCTTGATTTTATTTCACCCATCAAACCTTGATAAAATGAGCTCAAAAGTTTATCTTACTTTAATTTAGGATGTATGAATCTTGGGAATTAATGGTGGAATTTTTCCATGGTTAGAAGAGAGAGTTTTGAATTTGATTTCCTTGTTTTTCTTGCTTTGGACGAATGGGATGAAGAAATGGGGAGAGAGGGAGTTTTTCTTGCTTCTTGGAATGCTTCTTGTGTAAGATTTGTGTTATATGATTTGCATATCTTCTAGTATATAACCGAGGACTAGAAAATCTTGTCATATCTTAGTACATATCTTGCTAGCTTCCTAGGCTTCCAAGCTAATCTATTTAGTTTAAGTTTTAGCTTTACTATTCCTAGCTTGTAGGTCATCATGCTATCTAGTTTAGGTTACTATTTGATAACCTAACCATGGTTAGTTTCTTACCATAGTTAGTTAGTTTAGTTAGCATGGTTCGATACGTTTATTTATTCGATTACGCGTTCGCTCGGTCGCTTATTCATTTTCGTAATAAATTCTCGCAAACGGTTCGCGATATAAATCCTTTCGTATCCGTTCTTTATGTTTTGAAGTATCATTATTGGATTTGGATTCGTAGGATTTTAAATTTGTAATTATATTGTGATTCCCGTAATCCTTGATGGTTCGTAGATACGGTCATTTTTCAAAGTTCATTTTCTTTGAAAACTAATAGTATTTACATACACTCATTTGGTACGTATAATCATGTTATCAACTTCAAAACTCAATTTCTCATGCATAACATAGTGTGGGCTAAAAAGTTTTTCCCGTTTGTCAAGGTAACTATTCATTAAACGTTTTACAAGGTCTCAAAAGTTCAAGTTATTATATATAAGGAGTTGGGAAGTTTGGTGAACATGATGATCAACGGTGAAGCCATTTCTGCAGTATTTAATGGGACATGGTTGATCAGACTATGACTTGTTAATTTTTTTCCAACCAAGTAAAATATGAGAACTCCTTTAGACAACAACATACATTCCTTCTCTAGGGGGGAGATAAAAGCTTAATTAATAGTTTAGAGGATTCCTCAACTAAGGGGGAGAAATAGCAGGCAGGAGGAAAAAGGTAATGCATATGTACACTATAAGGTGATTTCCTAGTCATCAGAAGAAGTGGTTTGGTTCATCACTATTCTTCATAAGGGGAAAAGCTGTTTTCCAAAAAGGGAGAAGAAGTGGTTTGGTTCATCACTATCAGAAGAAGTGGTTTGGTTCATCACTATCAGAAGAAGTGGTTTGGTTCATCAGTGTTCTCATAGGGGAGAAGCAAGAGGGATATGTGCTTCTCAACAGGAAATGTGGTGTATAAAAGAAGCTGCTGATAATTACTTCAAGACTGAGAAGTATTATCTGGCAGAGATTTGAAGAACCAAGGAAATGAAGATGAAACTACTTGAAGATATGTTCAGTGCTAGAGGAATAAGCATCATTCATTTTAGTGTATTGGCATTGATTGAAGATAGATAGTATTCGAAGCATAGGAATCTGAAGAATTGAAGACAGGGTATAGACAAAGGTTAAAGAAGACAGCTGCAGTCTTGAAGGTATACTCACTGGTAGGAGCTCATTTATATGTTCAAGCTTCGGTGAAAACCAGTAAATGAAGTATTCAAGATTGTAGTAGCAATGAAGACGTTGTCTAAAGTACCAGAAAGGATTCCAGTGAAAGTATATTTGTTTATTGTCAGTCAGTGTCCGAAGTGATGAAGTTGTTGCAAGCTTAACAATGTAATCAAGGCCATAATACGAAGACCTGAATCGGGGTAAGTCATGGGTGAACCAGACCAGTTGTACTAGGCGTCAACAGCTCGTGAAAGGAATCTAGGTATTATTTTCAGAAGAATTTTTAAGTTGAGGAACGTTCTTGGATTGAACGTTTATCTGTTAAAGTACGAGAAGAGGTGCGCAGGGGATACAGCTAAACAACTCGAGGGATTGGTCAAGTTCAAAGTTTAATTGTTAACTTAAATATATTTATTTAATGGACTTTAATATAATTTATGTAATAAACTTAAAATGATTTATTTTATAAATCTTAAACAAGTTTATTTTATAAATCTAAATTAGTTTATTTATATAAGTTATATTTAAGTTTATTTAATAAATTAATTTAGTTACAATTTACACTTAAAGAAAAAGAAAAACAAAACAAAACAAAAGAGAAAACAAAAACAAAAAGAAAAAGAAAACAAAAGAAAAAAAAACAAAAAACAAAAACAAAGAAAACAATAACGAAAAAGAAACCAGGTTGTACTAGGAAGTTATGGTCGCAAGTAATATGACCATGTGAAAAAGATTAAGTACTAGTACTTTGTGGTGGAGTCGCGGGTAAAAGAAGTAAAAGAAAATGCTAAGGCAATCTTCCATGTACTTCTTGTGTGCGCAAGTAAGTGTTGGAGGCCAATAAACTAAGCACGTTTCTCCCTCTGATCGCAAGTAAAAGGGAAGCCCTGTCGCAAGTAACTCCTCAACCACTACTTTATTGAACAATTAATTATTTGTGTGGTTCATTTTTAGCCACACATTTAAATTGATATAAAGTCTACACAGCAGCAGATCAAAAAAAATAGTTCTCTTTATCTTCTTCTCCAACAAGAGAGCTGATAAAATAGAAGCAAAGATTTTCAGAGAAGCTCAAGCAAATTGTATATCCGTTTAACTTCTCACTGGAGTAACGTTATAATGCCCGGTTTAACTCTTGTATATTCATAAGGGCATTATAAACGTTACACGGTAATTAAATTCTTAGACAAACAAAAGCTAGATCATTGTATAGGATTTAATTTATTGATCTTTGTAGAAGCTAAGAACTTTGTTGTTCTTAGATTGTAGCCGGTTAATTTATTTACCAGAGTGTAAAAACACCCCTCGGGATTTATATATGAATATATATTTCCCCGAATATCTTGTGTTCCTCGTTTTATATTCCCAAACACTATTCACCTCAAGAACACAGAACCACTAACCAAGCACTAAATTTTCTATCCGCAAAAGATTCAAAAGAATTTTTTATTTAGTGAGTATCGTATTCAACCCCCCTTTATACGATACTTTGGGACCTAACACTTATTCACTGAATAGTTACCGTACAATAAATTCCTTCTATCCGACAATGTCCTGATTAAAAAAAAAGACATAGATCTCTTGTCAAGCCTATCTAATTTAATAATATTTTTTCCTCTTCACTATGCCTAGTTTTGTTTAATGCAAATTAGAAACTTCTTTCTAATTTCATTCACTCTGGCCAGAGATTCCTGAACTATCGTAAGTGGAATAGAATAGGACATTCCTGATATAAGTTGAATTGCATAGAAAAACTTCTTCTTTTTCTTCTTGTTCTTCCTTATCTTTATTTTTTTTAAAATTTCTTAACTTCAATACATTAACACCACAAAATACAAAAGCAAAAAGGTTGTGGGTCCATTTTTAAATCTGGACATTTTTTCCCACAAAAATTGGTAGGAAAAACCTTTCAGCTGGAGGACCTTGTTGGATATTGAATGCAACACAGGGAGGTGAATGTGTTGCTTGGATTTTTAGCCTTTGAAAACTTGTTTAAATATTGTGTGAACAAAGCAGTGTGTATTTGCAGAGATATTGTGTTAGCGGAAATAAATCAACAAGCACAATATTTCAAAACTCACTTAATTTATATTTATTAAGTTTGTTTTGCTACAAATTCTGTGTTCTTAAAAATATAAGAACTCAGCTTCTTCCTTGAGAGAATATAAGAAAATATGTATCTGTTTGTTACTTCTAAACTAAGGACCAGTGCATGCTTTATACACTAGCAGCTCGGGTTTATAAGACTTGCACTAAAATGTACTAAACTACTTTCTAAATGAACCTTTTTCTATTTCCATTTCTAGCTTAGCAAATCTGTGCAGAATCTTGCAGGTCTGTGACCATCCTTTGTCCAGTTAATCTTGGCCCTTGATCTTGCAGGTCTAATGAGAAATTGATTTATCAATATCTCCAATTCTTCACATCTTCATTTGACTTGTCGATATCTCTGAGTTCTCTACATGCAGAAATGACTTATCGATATCTCCAGTTCTCTACATCTTCATTTGACTTGTCGATATCTCTGAGACTTCTTTATAAGCCATTTTGGACTTCTCGATAAGTAATTCTGGACTTCTCGAATGACTTCTCGATATTACTTGATATGTGACTTGTAGATTTCTTACCTAAAAACATTTTTCCTAGAATAGCTTTATTCAACTCCAAGCTTCTACACTTTTCTCTGAGGCATGATCATGGCTTGATCTTCTTCCATAGTTTATTCCTTAGCTTGAATCTGTTCACAGAAAAATCCTCCAGTCTAATCTTCTAATCCTTTTTACAGACCCAAGAAATATAATATAGAATAAAAAATTGATTATCAAACAACTAAATCTCAGGGTTGTCAATATGGCTTAGTCTTGTTATTTTATATGCATGTCTTGCACAACAGACCTCGTTCCCTATCAATATCGGTAGGAAAAAATGCCGAATTATTAAAAAAAATTAATGTCGAAAAAATAATCTTTATTTTGGATAATATGTGGACTGTTGATATGGAGGGTGGGGTCATATCATTATAAAGATTTCATCATTTCCTCCTAATATCGGTAGGTGTTAAGTTCTTACCAAATCTGGTGGGAAATATCTCTAAAATAATTAATTTTAAAATAAAGTTTAATTGATTTAAAAAGGTGTGAGCTGATGACATGAATGGTGGGGCCATTATGGTATATTTTTTGATCAAAACCTACCAATATTGGTAGGAACTAATCTTTCTACCAGAATTGGTTGGTTTTGGTGCTTGCGTGTACAAGGTCTGGTCCCCACTGGGAGCAATTCCTACCAGAATTCTCCTTGGTAGGAAATAATGGAGCAATACCTACCAGAATTCGCTGGTAGGAATAAGTTGGTAGGAAACAACCTTTTTTCTCGTAGTGATAATTTGATCTACACTCGATTAATTTTCTATAAAATGGAAAAAGCATAAGAAACTTTACTAAGAATGATTATAAGTTAAACATGGTGGTAACGTTGACTTCCTGTAAAACTTGACCATATCTATGATCTGTAACAATTTAGCTAAAGCAATGGCCAAAAAATTCACAGTTACTGTTCTATTTTTTCTCTTAGTTACCCTGATGACAGATTTAAAAGCCCATGGGTTTCTTAAAAAATACCTTAGACTTTTAGGTGGCTTGTACATAATAGGGAACATTATTGTACTTTATTGGCCGTATAAGTGTTACTGGCACCGCAACGCCAATACTTTTATGTGGTGATTGGTGAGCACTCATCTTATGCAATAAATAATATCAAATAAAAAGTATAAAAAGTAAGATTACTCTACAGATAATGTTGTATATAAATTCAAGTAATATCAAAAGGGAAAAAAGAACTAATATTTGATGGAGATTTCTTTCTAAAAATCCAGATATTATTTTCTTAATATAAAGAATCTAAGATTTTTAGCTTAAATGACTATACAGATTTTTATACTTTACGCTCTTGATTTTAAATTTTATATTTTATGGTTAGTTGGTCAAATGAATATAGAAATTTTATAACGTCGGATAATATATTTTATTTTTTATTTTTTCAGATTCCTAGGCCAAAATGAGGATATGCAAACTTCAACCAATATAAATAAGATGTTAGGGGGTGTAGTTCTTTTGCTCATAATATTTCTACAATATCTTCGCATATACTATAGCTTATTATTATTCACAAAGATAATATGGGTCGTAGAGGAAAGGTTGTTTTTGCAAGAATCACCGATGAGAAAAAGAGAAAAGAAAGCTTGAGAAAAAGAAAGGCGGGACTATTAAAGAAGGTGAGAGAGCTTACCATTTTATGCGGTCTTGAGGCTGCAGTTATCGTGAATAATTGTGAGGATAATGAGCCAACTGTCTGGCCATCAAAAGAAGAAGCAAAAGCGACAATAAAAAAATTTCTCAATAGATCAATAGTCGAAAGAAAATTACGTTCATACAATACCAAGAGCTTATTTACACTAAAATGTAAGCGGTTGAAGAACAAAGCTAAAAGACTTAAAGAGAGGAATGATAGAAGAATTTTACAAGCACAGATAACATCAATCTATGATGGGAAAACAAGGATTGAGGATCTTGACGCAGAACAGAGAAAAAAGTTGAGTGATTTTGCTGACAAAAGGAAAGAGGAACTTCAAAAGCACGTTAAGAGGATTAAACGGAAGGAGCAACAAGTCGCTAATCGGGCCCAGACTGGTTCTTTAGTCCTGCAGATACCACGGGAAGCAGCAAGTGGGCGAAATACAGATGGTCTCTCTGTTGGTAGAAATTCTGCATCGGCCTGTTGCCAACTGATGAATGACAAAGGTATGACACAATTAGCCCCTTCTATTTCTTTACATCTAAAAGTTCCGCATCAACTTGATCTGCCTCGTTTCAAAGCAACAGAAAACAGACGCCGCATGACTAGAAAAATGGCAAGTGGCATAAACATTAATGCTCTTGCTGGTGGCGAAATTGTTTCATCATTTGCAGTGGTGACCCAAGGCCAACTGATGAATGATCAAGGTATGACACAACTAGCTCCTACTCCTCTTTCTTTATCTCTACCAACACCTGATCTGATTGTCATGTCACATAATACTTCAATAGGAAATAGAGTCGACATGACCGAAAGATTTTATGGACAGACAAATACTGGAGGTATGATGCAACAGAATCCATCTTCTTCTTCATTTATACGACCAACAGCTCCGTTTGTTAACCCAATTCAAGCTCCATATCCAGATCAGGCACCTCCCAATTCGACCAATGATTGCTTCATTAATGCAAGCGGTCTGAATTCGACCAATGATGGCTTCATTATTGCAAGCGGTCTGAATTCCGTTAATGATGACTTTATTAATATAAGTACAAGAACATTGACTAGAGATGGCCATTTTAACGAAAGTATTCAGCGTGCATCTCCTCCAAGGTTGCCTTTGGAACTCCCTCGCCGGTTAGGTCTGCCTCCGGTACAGCATGATGCAAGTGGTAGAAATATGCTCAGTAAAGAGAATAGTGGGAATATAATTGGATCTATAGAATCTGGAACCATATTGTTGGACAAAAGTAGTTTTGGTGTTGAATATTGTAATGCAATTGAGTTTCCAGAACCTGCAATCCCAGACCTTAATCAGAGAAATATTGGGAATGGTATGAATAATGGAATGTGGGATTATCTTGATGCTGCATTATCGCACTTCATTGGTGGATAAGAGATACCGATATTGAACCTGGACTCCAAGTTGAAATGTTACCTCCTAAATTTAAGTGATAGGTCGGCCATTTACTTTGTTGGTGTTGGTCTTTGCGTCTGCATTGAACTAGATAAATTATTGTCTAATTTTCATTTTTACCGTATTCTAAGATGAACGACACCTTGATTTATGTAACCATCAATTTAAAAGCATATGAATGGAAACATTATTTTCTTTTGGAATTTTATTACCAACGTCTAGCGAATAGCTGTTAAAATTTATACTTAATTTCAAAACCCATAGAAAACACATAACTTGATACAAAAAATGTGAGACTCCTTAATTTCAAAACACCTGATCTAATAAAACTACAAGAAAAATGTTAATTTTCGACCTACAAAATTGATCGCTTAAGATCAATTTTGGTTGGAAAAATGACCATTAACATATCTCAGTCCCTATTGACGCGTGGATACCAAGAGGCGGAAGTGGGAAGAGATCGATTTTGTCGTAAAAATGACTGTTAAAGTATAATAGTCCCTCTTGACATGTGGATGCCAAGAGGCAAAAGTGGGACCACTATGTGGTGACATGGAGATATAAAATTGACCAATTTTTTGGTGGGTGCTGTGATGTGGCACTGACTCATGTGTGCCACATAGTTGCCACGTTATTATACTTCATTATAGAAAGAAGATATGGATAACATGAACGTTTAAGTGTTGCAGATGCTTTTTGTAACTACTGGATTTCGTAAATTATTTTTATATGAATAAAATATAAATTATATGACTTGTGTATAATTTCTGTGAAATAGTAAATAAATATTTAAAAATATATTATTCCAGTTTGACGAGTCAGTAATAGACTGGAGTTATGATGCGTGAAACTGATAGAGTACGAATGACTATTGGGTCGTTAGTTGAGACGCGACTTGTAAAAGACGGTTTTGTGAAAAGTGGATTTAATGATAATTATTGAAAGGAGAAATGATGGATTATATAAAAATATGTAAGATGAAAAATTCTACGTACATATGTGAATAATTGAATTTGAGTGCGGGAAGTCTTATCGTTATCTGGATCGACGATTATTTGGTAAGTGTGTAAATAGATATAAATAAAATTAAATAGAAATATACGCGGATATGAAATTTGCTTGATTAAGATTTATATATATAAATATTATTTGATCCTTACGTGATTGAATTGTGCTTATGGAAATTTTAAATATTATTAAATGATCGATTGAGTGATAAATAATGGTTATTTGACCTTTAAATATTTTTACAAAATCATCCGAATATGATTGAATGATGAACCTTGTTTTTTATCTCTAGAATAATCATAGAGACTTTTTAAAATGAGAGTTGGAATTATTTTAACGTCTGAGTATTTTAAAATGATTTTTCAAAAGTTATTTCTATTTTCTATGTTATTTTGCAAAATTTGCAGAAAATAATCTGTTTACTAAAATATTGTTTTAAGAATATCTGGAGATAGATATTTTTATAAATTTCAATTCAAAAATGAATTTCAAATTTAAAATCTCATTTCCATATTCATTATTAAATTTATGGATTATAATTGGCCTTGTTTTAATTAAATCGGAATTTTTTTTTTAAAATTTGATTTTCCCTCTTTCTTTTCCCTGCTCGCAGCCTCTCAATCTCTTTCTCGTTCACTCTCCCTCTCTCTCTCTCCCTCTCTCTCTCCCTCCCTCTCTCTCTCGATTCGGAAAGCGAAGGCATTCGATCTAGGAAAAGAAAAGAAGTTTTAGGTGGCAGTAACTCAACCCCTGTGAAAAAGGAAAGTTTTGTGAAACAAGTAACTCCTCCATTTTATTATAATTTCTAAATGATAACGAAATGATAAGAGGAAGTGTTTATGATATGAAATGATAAAGAAAATGAATATAGTGATCCTGTTTTTGATCTTGTTGATAAACCCTGTTATTAGCCTGATTCTTTCCAATTACGCTTATCTTGTTTCATATTGGTATTTTATTCTTGTAAATAACCATATTCCCTGTGCTCATTGATGAATCGTTTTTCCCGATTAATAATTTTGTTAACTTAGATCCCTACTTTGATAATACACATTTTTTGTTAACACCCTGATTTAATAATATTTTATTTAACGTGCATTGCTAATACCTATGCTTACCTTTATCACACTCTGGTTTGCATTCTTTTATTATAACCTTATTTAACCCATTTGAATGTCCTGAAATGAAACTATGAATGATTTTCGACTTGAAAGAGTCTGAATGATTTCAAAGGTTGGCAAATATTAAAAATGGTAGTAAGTTTTTGTTAAAGGACAAGGATACTGCTACAAGGGCATGGAGATCATCTCTAGCTGAATGGTTGATTGAAAGGGAGGAAACCAAGAAAAGAGATGAGGTTGAAGCTGACAAAAGAAGAATGAGGCATGATGAAGAAATAGACATGTACATAAAAAGATCAGAAGAGTTGAAAGCAAAAGGAATTAGCAGAATTTCTAAATATGGGAGATTTCTAAACATCAGAGCTGGTGGATTCTCAAGATTATGCATAGAAATCTGGACCAAGGTTATCCTAAGGCAGCAAGACAAAAACTTGTAGAAGCTCTAAGTGGAACAGCTATCATAGAAGAACTTGAAATTCTTGACAAATTGAAGGATCAACTTAGAAAAGAAGCAGATGTGAAAAATGTCTTTACCTGAGTCTTGTGATCATTGAATCTTGTAAATTTTGTGTTATACAAGTTGTAATTCTACCTAGCTCTATGTATTAATTTTACTCTCTATCATTTCAAACTTGGTGTTAGTCTTGTTAACAGGCATGAATTTGTGCTAAGCAATCTTCTCACAAATTGGGGGAGATTGTTGTAAAAGACATTGTAATAACCCCAATTTTTGGAAATTTTTGAAACCCTTATGAATAGTGTTTTTGCTGAATGAGAAAACTTTTCATGCCACACTATGTAGGGGTTCTGTTATAGATATTCTGAGATTTTATTAGTACTCTATATGGTATATAAGTGTATGTAAAGATCGTCAGAATCCAATTCCGAACACTTTGATTTTTCCCGGAAATCCACTAGATACGGAAAGAATTGAGTATAAGGTAACAGGATAAAAAGGATTTAAATTAAAGGAGTATAAGAGAGGATCATAAAAGAAAGTTAATATATTGAGAAAGGTTAAGGAAACCTAAGTAATAAGATCCCGGGTATGATCCCTCAAATGATAAACGAAAACGAAAGTTAAGCGAACCGTATAACAGATCAGCGGTCATTAGGCAAACAATTAGGAAGTTAATCAAAGAGATTAGAGGGGAGGATGTCATCCAACCAATGAGAAGAGGACAAAGAGGGAAAGATGACATCATAGCATGACATAAGCATGATATGGGAAGGAAGGAAATGTGGTGGATTGTTAACCACACAAAACCAAGGTTAAATTGGTAATTAACCTAAAATAAAACTAATCTAATTCAATCAACCAAGCCACACATTTAATTTCATCAAAAAAAAACACAAAACCTCTTATTTCTTCATTGCTCTCGGCTTTTGCCATTTTCAAGAGAAAGAAATTTCAAAACTCAAGATCAACGCTTCCTAAATTGGTAAGATAATTCCCTAGTCATCATTATGGATAGTTATGGCTATCTTATGAGTTTAAGCCTTATATTCTTTCTCAATCTTCTTCAAGAAATCAATGAAAAAGACAATGAATAGTGATTTCAAAGTTTTTAACTTGATTTTTTCTTGTTTTCCTTTAAGATCCAAGCATCCCTAAGACTTCTCAAGGCTTCTTAAGGCTTCCTAGCTACTCCCACCACTTCAAGGAAGGTATATCATCTCCAAACCCTAGATTCCTTTGTATAATAAGATGATTTTGACTAATAAAATAACCAAGCTCTATACCAGGATCATAGACTTCATCACTATCTTTCACCTTAACTAAAATTTTATCCAATTCATCAAACCTCGATTCCGTTGAATTAGCAAGCTTTTGAGTACGTTTATCAATCTCATCCAATTTTCCAAGTAATTTTCTGAGCAATTCATCCGTAGCCATAAAAAAAATCTGATTTTTTTAATGAATAGTACCCGTGAACAGTGCCGATGAACAGTGCCCGTAAACAGTGCCGATGAACAGTAACCCGTGAACAGTGCCGATGAACAGTACCGTGAACAGTAACTCGTGAATAGTAATTTTTTTTTGAAACCTAGATCTCCCAACAATTAAGAAATTGGAGAAAAAACCTTGGCTCTTGATACCAAATTGATGTGGATCTCTCCACAAATAAAGAAAGAAGAAGAAGAAAAGGGATAAGAGAAGAAGAGGATATTTCAAAAGAACACGATCAATCCAGAAACGTGAACTTTGAATCTCAAATTGCTTAGATCAATCCAGAAACTAAGTAATTCGAATCTAACCTTCAAAACAATCCAGTAATTGAAGTTTAGAGGGAAGAAAAACTACTCATAGTTTATCTCAAAATAAAAGTTTTATATCATCCATTGTCTCCAAAAGATTACATGAGAGGAGTATTTATAGGCTTAGACAATAACCCAAACCCTATAGGATTCCAAGAGAAATCCAATATCAGCTTGAATTAGTCAATATATGAATCCTTCCAGGAAACAAATTTAAAAATCAAACCCGAATAGAAAAAAGACAAAAACCAAATCCAAATAGGAAAATAAAATCCTAAGTGCTTAAAACAAGAAAAACCCTTTCAAGTGAAAGGTAAAAACTTGCAAGCAAAATTCTAATTAATAATTATATAATAATCAGCTACTTGTCCAACTTCATGCATCGCTCCTTTATTCCTTGTTGTCCAAGTAAGCTTCATAACCAATGTTTGCATCCTCTCCAATTGAACATCACCACAAGTACGCATAACCAAATCCAAATTAACATATTCATTCCTTGATCCTCATCATTCTCCTCTCCTTTGAAGAAAACTCGTCCTCGAGTTCTAAAGTATTTAAGAATAAGCACATAACGAGGTGATTTCTCGTAGAACTTGAAAGCCTTAAATTTCAATTCCATCAGCAATATCTTTGGAAGTAAACTCGAAAGAATAAGATAGTTTGATGAGATAGGTGCATTCAACAAGTTCTCTACCCTAAAAAAATCAATGTGTTCCACTTGGATGATGTTGTTTTCCTTGTCCACAACCTCTTTAGTTTCAAACTTCTCCTTTAGTATCTCTTGTCCTTCAACAATGTCGTCATGCACAAATTTAGGAGATGCATCTATCTGATCTTTTTCAACAACCAAGACTTTCTCAACAAGTGAATGTCTTTCTTCATGCTTCTCTATTATAGCTTCTTTTGTAACTGGTTCATCCTTTTCATCCAAACTTGATGTAGTCGCCACATGTAACACATGGTAATCAACAACAAGATCCGCGACATTCTCCACACTGACAAAGTCTTCTTCTTTAGTTTCTTTTGAAAGAGTAAACTCGTGAAGGGAAGACTTCAATTTCTCGTCTTGTTGAAAAGATTCAAATTCCAAAGCAAGATTGCATACATCATTAAACGAGATATATGGACTTGATTTAACCTTTCGATAAATAGGCAAATTCAATCCACGAATAAATCTTCCAATTTTAATTATTTTTGTCTCCTCCAAGTCACAAATAAGGCGCAATCTATAAAATTCAGAAGTATACTCAGAAACACTCATAGTACCTTGAGAGAGGGATGCCATCTTCATTATACATTCTAATTTATAATGCAAAGGAATAAATTTTGCACGAAGTTTCTTCTTCAGAGATATCCAAGTCATAATCTTTTCTTTTCCAGATCTAACTCTTTTTGTGTTTAGATTATCAAACCACAAGCCTGCTTTCTTTGTAAGTTTATGCGCTGCAATCTTGAATATTCTCATCTCAGTCCAACCTGTATAAGTAAAAATCTTGTCGACTTGTGTAACCCATTCAACAAAATCATCTATGCTACCCAAACCTGTAAAATAACCAAGCTCTATACCAGGATCATAGACTTCATCACTATCTTTCACCTTAACTAAAATTTTATCCAATTCATCAAACCTCGATTCCGTTGAATTAGTAAGTTTTTGAGTACGTTTATCAATCTCATCCAATTTTCCAAGTAATTTTCTGAGCAATTCATCCGTAGCCATAAAAAAATCTGATTTTTTTTAATGAATAGTACCCGTGAACAGTGCCGATAAACAGTGCCCGTAAACAGTGTCGATGAACATTAACCCGTGAACAGTGCCGATGAACAGTATCGTAAACAGTAACTCGTGAATAGTATTTTTTTATTTTTTTTTGAAACCTAGATCTCCCAACAATTAAGAAATTGGAGAAAAAACCTTGGCTCTTGATACCAAATTGATGTGGATCTCTCCACAAATAAAGAAAGAAGAAGAAGAAAAGGGATAAGAGAAGAAGATGATATTTCAAAAGAACACGATCAATCCAGAAACGTGAACTTTGAATCTCAAATTGCTTAGATCAATCCAGAAACTAAGTAATTCGAATCTAACCTTCAAAACAATCCAGTAATTGAAGTTTAGAGGGAAGAAAAACTACTCATAGTTTATCTCAAATAAAAGTTTTATATCATCCATTGTCTCCAAAAGATTACATGAGAGGAGTATTTATAGGCTTAGACAATAACCCAAACCCTATAGAATTCCAAGAGAAATCTAATATCAGCTTGAATTAGCCAATATATGAATCCTTCCAAGAAACAAATTTAAAAATCAAACCCGAATAGAAAAAAGAAAAAAAACCAAATCCAAATAGGAAAATAAAATCCTAAGTGCTTAAAACAAGAAAAACCCTTTCAAGTGAAAGGTAAAAACTTGCAAGCAAAATTCTAATTAATAATTATATAATAATCAGCTACTTGTCCAACTTCATGCATCGCTCCTTTATTCCTTGTTGTCCAAGTAAGCTTAATAACCAATGTTTGCATCCTCTCCAATTGAACATCACCACAAGTACGCATAACCAAATCCAAATTAATATATTCATTCCTTGATCCTCATCAATAGGTTAAAGACCAAAAAAGGGTTAATTAGTGTATGAAACAATTATGGTAAGAGTGTTAGGCAGTTGGTAAGACACTCGCGAAGGAATCGCCTTAAAACTCATAATGGTTAATTTATTAAAAATGGTGGAGCCGAGGGTACTCGAGTGACTTAAGAGAATTAGTGAGCGCAAAACGAGCGTTAGAGTCTAAGTTGGTTAAAGTATAGATTTACAAGTGACTTTGGTTTAATTCCAACTCACATGTTGTTTATAGATTACCAGACTCGTCCCAAGCCATTAATCACCCCCAGTCGCTCAGGCAAGTTTTCTACCCGTTATACTGTTATTGTGATGTATACACTTGTATATGCATTATCTTATAATAGATGCATGATGGTTATATTAGCAAATTCTTGCGATATATTGTAGCATGTGATATGGTACATATGCATGCCTGTTTCGTATTCTTTCCATATATATCTGTTGGTTCAGTTGATAATACCTATGCTAGAGAATAACGGTAATTTGCATATACCCTTAGTATAGGGACCCAAAGGTGAAAGCATTTTCTAAAACCGGGAGTCGAGGATCCGGAGTAGATTTTATATTTATATATATTTTATATATATATATATATATGGTAATAGTTTTCAAAACTATTAATCGAATAAGGTTTATTCGATAACTTTATTTTATTAATGAATATTATCTTGAATATTCATTCGAGGACTTATGACTCCTTTATATTATTTATTGAATATTACTTGGATATTTATTTGAGGATGTATGACTCCTTTATTTTATTTAATGAATATTATTTATAATATTCATTCGAGGTATTATGACTCGGCTTATTATTTATTAATATTCTTTATTTATTAAAGAATAATGTTCGATAATCAAACTTACTTTTGATATTCAAATAAAGATATTACTTTCGTATAAGTATATCTTTGATTATTTACTATTCATTTCAAGTATAAGTTTTCCAACTTCTACCTCAATTACTCTTTATGGGAATATTATTTAAATAATAATATTCAGATATTTCTTTATATTGAGACTGATTTACTTTATTAAATCAGCATTATTCCAAACACTCTTTAAAGTGTTTTCAAGTCTTTAAAATGATTTTCAAAAGTTAGAGCGGATCCCAAAACTCATTTTTATATTTAAGATCTTCCTTTTAAAAAGGGGATTTAAATACTCGCTCAAAACCGGAGGGATCCGGCTCTGTGGTGTATTTTATATTCGCAACAAGGTTGTTGTCTTGATAAAAAAGTTTTTGATTACTTACCCAACACTCGGGAAGTAAAATTCTTGGAACAAGTTAATCCATTAACAGGCATCGCCTGGGAAATATCGGTGAGTTTTCCTTTCCAACTAGATACGACTTCTTGGTGGAGCCGTATCAACAAGTTTCTACTTGGGGAAAGTGGGGATGAGCTTTACGTTTCAGAGTCATGGATTTCATCTGAACTAGGAGTGGCGTAAGTGGTCGAGTAGCGCCGGCCCAGCCTTATTATATTGGCCCAAATGGCCTGGAAGTTCCGCTAAGGCGGTCCATTCCTTAGGAGTTCAGTGTTCGGTTGACAAGTAAATCCGACAGGTTCTCCTCTACATGTAGAAAATGGTGGGGTTGTACTACTACGACTGATCATCGTAAGTGGTCTTCCTGGCACGGCAAACTCCCGTAATGAGTTCATCATCCAGTTGGATAATTCTGCAACACTACCCGTAGCATTTCGATCGAAAGGCTACGAATGGGTGGTTGCCGAAGCATTGACAGGGTCAAACAGTTTTATTGGTGTATCCATTGAATGAAGTATCTCGTAACTTCATTTCTTTTCAAAATATTTCAAAGATCAAATCTATTCAAGTATTATCTTGTAGTCTCATCTATGTGATGAACTTTGGAACTAATTATAACTTGAACGGTGGTAGTTCAAGTAGTATTTGGAAAAGATATAAGTATATTGGAGTATCTTGTAACTTCATCTTTTAAACTTATATCTAGTAAATGATTATCTTATGCATGACAAAGATTTTCAGAAAAATGTTGAGACAAGGTTAGATATATGAGATCACCTTGCAACGATATTTTTATACAGTTATACACTGGAACTCTGTGTGTATTATGCATGAAAGAGGACTTCCAATATTTTAAAAAGTATATATGTATATATATATACTGAATATTTTGCGACTTCATCGCATTAAGATATCAACTGGGTTCATTTCTTTTGACCAAGACTTTCATGAGTACTATGAGAAGGCTCATATATTGTTAATCATTATACATATTATTTTGGTGGGCTTGCTGCTCACCCTTGCTTTCTTCTTTCATCACAAAACAACAGATAGAAAAGATGAACAGGACCAAGCTCCCGATTCGCGAGCGGATAGGAAACGTTCCGCAGTTTCCTATAGGCGTTGATGTCGCTGTAGCTGAGGTAGGAACTACCAATAGGCTAGGCTTTCAACTTTCGATGTACCAGATTTATGTATATTTATGAATTGTAATAATGGCAAAGAAAATGTAAATTTATTCAGAAAACCTTTTAAGGTGTATTGGCAGATAATTGTGGAATAAAATGACTTGTGATTATTTTTGGATGTTCATCTCTGAGACTATAACTTGTGGTGTGTGTGTTTATTGTGGGGTCACAGTACAGAGTAGTTGATTAATTATTAAGATTGGGTGTTATTAAGGGAAATGGAACTCGTGACAACCCGGATCCCCGACCCCGGATTTGGGGGTGTTATAGACATGACTGTACTTTAACAAGACTAAGACATTTTGTCAACCCTAAGTAAGTTGTGTTGTTATCTTAATCTGTAGTTTGTACTTGTAACACTTAAAGTTTGTAAAAATGTAAAGGAGCAGACTGGAGTCTTTTTCCTGAAACAGTATCATACCTAAGGATTCTATCTGGAAGAAGATCAAGAAGATCATGCCTCTGGAGAATTTTGAAGAAGTTTGGAGTTGAATAAATATGTTTGGAGAAAAATACTCTAAGTCAAGATCTCTACAAGTCACAGATTTAATGTTATAGAGAAGTCATTCGAGAACTTCAGAATGGCTTATCGAGAAGTCAGGAAAGCTACAAGACAACTCAGTGAGATATCGACAAGCCAAATTGAAGACATGAAGTTTGGAGATATCGACAAGCCATTTCTTTACTAGAGAACTCAGAGTTATCGACAAGTCTACATTCATTAGAGAACTCTGAGTTATCGATAAGTCAAGTTCTACTACAGAACTCAGAGACATCGATAAGTCAAAATTCACTATAAAACTCAGAGATATCGATAAGTTAAAATTCACTAGAGGACTCTGAGATTTCGACAAGTTAATTTGACTAGAGAACTCTGAGAAATCGACAAGTCAAGAAGCCACTAGAGAACTAAGAGTTATCGATAAGTCAAAGTGAAGATGTGAAGACTAGAGATCTCGACAAGACAAAATTCTCTTATAGAGAACTGAAGACCTCTACAAGCCAAACTAAATATAGAGTACTAGAGATCTCGATAAGCCAATATACTTATCGAAATGTCAAGTGTTCTATAAATCTAAACTGGAGATCTCGATGTACAATCTCAAAGTACAAAGTTGTAGATCAGTTCAATATCCAAGATAATCAATCAACAAACAATCCAACAGCTGGATTGACAAGTCTACAAAAAGCAGATTCAAGAATGTGCAAGATCAATGGTAAAGATTAACTGACAAAGGAAGATTAAAGTGAACACGGGATGCTAAAGATAAGCTAAGCCAGAAATGGAAGATCTGTTTTTCTATAAATAGAAATGACAAGTGACAGTTTAGAAAAGCTAATAGCATGTCTTATTACACACTGTGTAAATCGGCAGTTAACTGAGTTATAAAGTTAACACTGGTCCTTAGTCAGGAGTAACAATTTAGATCAAATTTCTAGTAACACTCTCAAGGAGAAGCTAAGCTCTTTATCAACAAAGAGCCTAGAAATTTTGTAGCAAAACAGTCTTAATTTTAATATAAAATTAAGTGAGTTTTAAAGATCTGTGTTCTTTATTTTTTTGCAAGTTTAAATTCTGCATGAACACTTTTCACTACAAGAATTAATTTACTTTGTTCAACCATAAACATTCAAGAAAAGCTCAAAAACAGAAAAACACATTCACCCCCCCCCCTCTGTGTGTCATCATTTCCTAACATATAGATAGTATAGAAGATAGATAGATTGATAGTTAGATAATCATCATATATTAAAAATAATTGTCTATAATATTTTTAGAGAAAGGTTTGTTTTATTTGGAGAAAATAAAAAAGACAACATATTTTACTTAAAAAGGTATTGATTAAAAAAGAATTGTCTAAAATATTTGTAGAAAAAGAGTTGTTTTAGTTAATGAAAATTATGACGACTGAGAATTTTGTGACGTAATTAAGAGAATAAAGTATGCTTTATGTGCTGTGATTATAGTTATGTGACTAAGTGCTAATTAATTGTCTTTTCTGTATATAAGAATATAGGAGCGTAAATAAAAACGTTCCAATTTAAAGAGTCAGCTTAGGAGTTGAGCTATGTTGTCGGGCCGTCAGGTAGAACGGAACCCGTCCTAATAAGGAATTACATAATATAAAATGTGAATTATGTGTAATTGAATGAAATGAGTGTTTAAATAAATTATTTCGTCCTAAGTGACGTGTCGATTGGTAAAGATAATGAGAAGCGTAATCGAAACGCTGAGCGTCGGGCCGTCAGGCTGAACGTGACCCGGTACGCGTAGAAAAGGATAAAGATTAAAGAGGGATAAATTCTATGATCAGACCTGAGTTGTTATGTGATCGTATATGTGTGATTGCTTGTCTGTGTGCATGACTATGTGCTCTGTGACATTTTTATGAATTAAAAGGAATTATGTGATTTAAATAAAGGTTTATTTAACCTTCGCGCATTATTATAAAATTATCTGAGTAAGATAAAAGCATGGGATTTGTTTTGTTATCTTCATAGTAGTCCTAGAGACTTTTTAAAAATGATGAGTGGATTTATTTGGTGGTCTTTGCATTTTAAATTGATTTTTATGTGGAAAAATGTTATTATTAAGACGAGCTTACGAAATTCATATAAAATCAACCGTCCGCTCAAAACTCTATTATGAGTAATGGTTAAAAAGCAAATTTCGAGATCTACGTATTAAAATTGTCACTTGCAATAATTTCTAACTTTCCGAAAGAGATGTATTTTATATTTGATTTTTGTTACATTTGAGTAAAAAGAAAGGAACAAATAAGCATAAAAAGGAATTAGTAAACTACAAATTTGCCCTTGTTTTGGTGGTGTATAAATTCACTTTCTCCCCCCTTTTTCCTTTTCTTCCCCGTGCACCCCACTCTCCCCTTCTCTTTCTTTTTCACTCTCTTCCTCTCGGCTACTCTCTCTCTCGGCTCTCTCCATCTCTCATCTCTCTCTCTTGCATGCAACACTCAAACCTCACTCAAACTCAAAGATATTACTCTATTTAGTCTCTATTTTCGGTATACATCTCAATTTCCATTTGCATGTAAGTGTTGTATAAGTGTTTTGATGATTGATCACTATGGTTGTGTTCAAGGAAATTGATTTCTTGATACAAAACTATAAGAGTGAATCCAAGAGATTTTAGGGTCATGAACTCGAGAGGAGACCCGTTGCGGGCTCTCTTAAGTTCGACCACCACCGACTATGATCCAAGGAGAGCCGGTGGAGTTTTTATGTTATATTGATTTGAATTTTAAAGCCTTGCATGTTTGGTTTTTGAAAAGATCAAAAGAGTTGTTGATAATTCCTTTAAAACTTGAATATGTGATTGGAGATAGGTTTGTTTTGATTATTGATGTGTGTAAAAGTCATTTGATGTTTAGGAAATCAAAATTTAAGGTTGCATGTTGGGTTTATAATTCGGCTTTGTACTAATTAAAAAGGAAATTGGGTTTGATGACTTGATCTTAGTAAATGTTAAGCCTAATTAGTGAAAAATATGATTGCATGTTAGTTTTAAAGAAGAACAAGTTATGCATGTCAACGTTTAATCCTTGAGTTGTGAATCTTGATTTTTCCTAATAGAAAACGGATTTAGAAGAGATTTGCTTGATGATTAAGTGAATGCATGTTGATTAAATGAGTTAATTAAAGTTGGAGTCACTAGGTGATGCTTGGTTTTGGTGTTTAAATGAATTGAATGACTTAGTAAAGGTTTAAAGTAAGTTGGGAATGTAATTTAAGACCTTGCATGTCAAAATTTATCCTTGCATACATGATTATTGGAAAACCCGAATGGGTCTTATGCTTAAAAAGAGAATTAAGTTGATTTCTTTGCTAATTATCTTAGTGTCTAGTGAGAACTTGATTGCATGACAATGATTAGGTGGTGTTTGTGTTCGAACTTGTATAGTTAGAAGAAGATGTTAATTTTCGAGATTATGATTTGGATTTTTTGATTAAAAATGATGAAGTTTAATTGCGTAAATGACTCTTGTGACTTGCATTATTTGTGTTCGACTATATAAGATGAATTTAAATATACATGGTTGTGTTTTATGTGAATGGCCGAATAGAATACAAGTAGGGAAATGAATGAATCGGTTATAATCCCTTGTTAATTGATTGCATGTGAAATCCTAGGAGATATGTGATTCATTTGTGTGATTGGTTGTTGTTATGGTTCGAACTAAGGAATAAAAGAAAAAGGGAATTAAATCGTTTGTTATTAAAAAGAGCTATAAGTGATAGCTATGGTCGTAAAGGTTTGGTCGTGAATAAATCATGTACTCGTAAGAGTTATATTAGTGTGATTTGAGAAATAGCTAAGGTTAAGAAAGTACGCTTTGATTGTTAAGTATATAAGGATATAAAAGTTACGAGAAAGGAATGTGCTATGTGCTATGTGCTTATGTGTATAAGTTATATTCGTATACTCGAGTCAAGGATATAATCGAGTTATCGTATTGAGTGATCGTTCTGGGAATGAGAGTTGAGAAACTGATTAAGGTTTTGGTTTTATTGTAGATTCGGAGCGTGAGGGCATTCAGGGTAGGAAAGGAAAGGATATACTAGGTGGCAGTAGTTCAACCTTCAGGAAAGCAAATTCAGGCAAGTAATTCTGATTACTTGTGTCAATGATTATAAAGAGAATGTTGTTCATACCATGTAGAGTATGGAACTGTTTAACTTGTGAAACCCTGATATTGATTTGAGATACCCTGCCTTTGATCTTGATAAACTGTTATTGATAAGCTTATTGATTCAACCCTTTGATAATCTGTCCTTTCTGTTCAAGTTATTTATTAAGCCATGAATCGTACTGAATCCTATAATTATCCTTGTGAACCCTGTTTAATGATACTTTATTTCCCGATCACCCTATTGATCCCTATACAGATGTTGATCCTTCTAACTTAAATGCCTTGTTATCCTTGATACAGAATCCTTAAGAATTGTTCCTTGTTTATCCTTGAATCACTCCCTGAACTTTGTTTTCTTAAAATCTGACTTAAGAATGAGTTTCGACTCGAAAGAGTCTGAATGATTTCATATTCTTGGTAATGATAAAATGGATTTTAGAAAACCTATTTGTTTTTCCAACTCAAGGTTTTCCAAACAAATTCCTGATGGATTGGATTGGGACGTAAGAGGCTAGTGGGACTAGTCCAGTCATTGTAAGAGGCTAGCGGGGCTAGTCCAACTTAAGGCTGAAATTATGCCGATTGGTACCTTAAAGACCGGATGGAGGTCGATACGGGCTGATCAACCGTATTATAATGAAATGGAAAGATAAAGTGATCCAATCAAGGGTTCTAAATGATTATTTAAAAGGGAACTGAAACTTTCTGTTCAGTAAATTGATTCTTGAAAATGAAAATGGTTTATATTGTTTTAAAAAGAGTTGATTATGTTAATGTGAAGCTTAAAGCTTGAGAACTCTGATTCTTAAATCTGTTGATCATTTGATTGATCCCATATAATGAAATACTGGTGCTTTCCTCTTTTGAAAGATCTATTCTGATCCTTTAATGATTTGTGATGAATGTCGGCTTTCGTCCTGCATTGAGCCTTGTTCCTTGAAAGCCCCACATTATCCTTCAAAACTTTTCCTTAACCCAAAAGCTAGAAATATGCCACCTAGAATAAATAAAGTAGAATGTCTTGAGTTTGGTAAAGTATATTGTGATTTGATATCATAGAACTGCTTTATAGTTATTTCCTGAGTTTTATACTCATATGTTTTGTTTTAATCTAACCATGGCAGTTAAGCAAGAAGATGGCTAGGCTTAGGCGCACTGCTCGTAAGAGCGTACCTGGTGGTCCCTACCGTGTTGAGGGCTTCCGGTTGCCAGAGCAGGTAGTGGTATTTTTGAGTGAGCTCGCGCCTAGAAGGAAATGTTTAAAGATACAATGGGTTATCTGTCGGTTCCCAGCCAGAATCGATATTGTTTATTTAATAATATTTTGGGGTTGTAAGTTATATTTTACGATTGGTAGTTGTAATCTTGTCTCATACTTTAGCATGTTGATCCTGTTAGTAGTTAATCGGGGTTTATGCTTATTTAATTATTAGATTAAAGTTGTGTGAGTCCTCATTTCCTAACCCCGAGATTGAGTGTAATAACTCGATTTTTTGAGACCTTGTAAAACGTTTAATGAATAGTAACCCTGTCAGACGGGAAAACTTTTAAGCCCACACTATATAGTGCATAAGAAAATGAGTTTCGGAATAGATATTACGACTTTACGTACCAAATAAGTGTGTGTAAACGCTATTAGTTTTCGAAGAAAATGAACTTTGAAAAATGACAATAATTACGACTTATCAAGGATTACGGGAATCACAATGTAAGTACGAGATTAAAATCCTACGGATTTATATTCGATTAGGATAAATAAAAATATAAGGGATAGAAACGAAAAGAATTACATTGCGAACCATTTACGAATAAGTATTGCGGAGAACGTTTAAGTAACCGAGCGAACGCGTAAACGATTAATTAAACGTAACGCACTAACTAAACCATGGTAAGGAAGTAACCATGATTAATTCATCAAATAGTGAGCTAACCCTAGGATGACCAAGCTAGTTAGCAAATAGTGTGCTAAGGAGCTAACCTTGTAGTTTAGCTTGTAAGCTAGCAAGCTACAAAGATTTGTCCATGGATTTGGAGACAAGGAATAAACCTAGAATGTTATACTAGGAAGAATAAAAATCAAGTTGCAAGATATCAACTCACCTTCCAAGAAGCAACCTAAAAATTCTTCCAAGAGAAGCAACCAAGGGCTATAAATACCCCCCCTACCCCCATTTTTCTCTTCCATTCGGCAATTTGAAGAAAAAGGAAAAAATGGCAATTCAAAACTCCAAGCTCTAGTTCTTGTAAAATCCTACAATTATTTCCCAAGTCTCCTAGCAACTAAACTAAGGTAAGAAAAATCTTTCATCTCTTTTTATCAAGGTTTGATGGGTGGAATAAATTCAAGAAGTTCACTAGTGAATAGTGTGAATAGTAACCTCTCTTTGGTTCTTGATTTTTAATGGTGGTTTTAGGTTCCAAAAATCATACCAAGAACTTCCAAGCCTCCACCATCCTCAAGAACACATCTCAAGCTTTCAAGAAAGGTAAAAATCTTTGGCCTAACTTTATTTAAGGTTCATGTTTAAGATCCATTTAGTGGGTGTTAGTAAACCTAGCATACTAAGTGTTGTTTATGAAATCTTGATGATTAAGTTAAGTAGATTTAAGGTTGGTTGTTGTAGCCTCAATAATATGATGTTCTTGAGAGGAGTTCTTGTGTTGATGATGATATGATGATTGTTGGTGGTTGTGTTGATAGTTAAGGCATAAACGAAACCCCGATCGTAAACGTAACTTCGTTAAAACCAACAAACCGTAACTTTAAGTTTCTGCAGAAAGTCTCGAAGTTTTAAACTGTAGATTCTTGAGAAATAACCTTTTTTTAAGATAGAAAATGTTATAAGGATCGTTTAGGCGCTTGAATCACTTAATTCTGATTTACGGATCAAAAGTTATGATCGTTTTAGTAAAAGTGTTTTACGCGACAAAAACTGCTACAAATCACAAATTTTGAAAATATAAAGGATAGACTTAAAAGTATTCTTAAATCATGAAATTTTTACAGATAGTAACATGTCGAGTTTCCTAACTGTCATAAAAATTTCAAGTGAAAATAATGATTTCTCAATTTTATAAAAATATCGGAGCCGAGACCACGCGAGTAGAAACCGTAAGAATCCTTAAGCGGAGCCGACAACGATAATGAGAATGAACTCAAGATACTTAGGAAAATGAAATGACCATAAAGTGTTTATGACTTAAAAGAAATGTTAAGGGTAGTATGAGTTGAGAGGGTGTATAATGAGTAGCGCATGAGTGCGAATTACCGTGAATTAGGGCGGAACCTAACGAAATGAAATGTGTTTATGGTTATAGATTTCCGAGCGGAACCTAAAGCATCCTCCACCTCGAGATACCCAGGCAAGTTTACAAACCCAACTCCATTTTACTGTTGTGTTATGAAAAGATTATGTTACTATCATCGCATAAATGCTATGTTTGCCATGATACGTAGTTTTGAATTTTTGCATGATATAGCGATGTTGTACGATAAGTATATATCGTGAAATGTTATTTCGCTTTAAGCGTAATGTATGATAGAAGACCGAGGGTCGGTCGGGATTTAAGATAAAACCCGGAAATCGTTCCGGAGGTATTATAGGACGGATATAAGTCCATAATAGTACATTTTAAAGGGACTCATCGTCCACTTACGAAACACTAAAACACCTCGAACTTTTAAAACAATTTCCCAATGAGCATAGTCCCTCAACTATATTTTATTGATTTGGATATTAAATACTATATATGTATTCCTTTATTATAGGAGTAGTATACTTCAACGTTTATTTACTCAACCCGATTAATCATTATAGATTATTAATTATGTAAATACAAACTAGTTGAGGAATACTATTTAAATAAATCTTTTAAAAGAATAACTCATTCGAGGTATGATGAATATCAATTATCATTTAATTATTTATAGACTACTATTTAATTAATGATTATTTATTTAAGGATTGTTATTGATTTAAAGATCATAGATCCTGATATACCTTCTGATTTAGAAGTATCATTCGAATAATTTCAGATCGTCGGTGAATATTATCCCGACTTATTATTATATTGAATATAGTTTCAAGAAGAAACTTTTCCCCTTATTAATTATCTGTTGACAACGGTCAACTCACATCCCTAGTACTTCCTCTGAAATTCTCGGAAGTACGTATATACATATATATACACTTATATTCTAAAAAGATAAACTATCTCTATCAACAAGCAAAACGCTTGGGGAACTTTGATGTGGTTCAAGTTCCCGAGATTGATAGGATTATGTTGAAGGACAATGGAGGGGTAGACTCTGGTACTATGTGTGCTGGATGGGCTACCAAAGGTACCGCAGGCGAAGGTACTTTGTGTACTCGGGAACTTGTGAAGTATGTGTATACCCGAAAATGGGACACGTAGCCCGAATGCGGCCAGGGTGATACCCGAGAGATGACGGTATTAGTCCTTTTACTAGTAAAGAAGGTTACTTTCCGTAGGACAGCTGATCATTGTATGCGGTGGCTCCTGTGAGATGTCCAAAAATCTTCCAATTGGAATTGATATGAAATACCGTAACCCAAGCCTAGGTGCTGGATTACTATTAAGGTATTCGCAGGTTATAAAAACCCCCTTAAAAGAATTATTCTCATAAGAAGGTGTGGGACACCGAGAAATCTACTTTTAAATAAAACATATATACAATATATAATGTTATTATACAGTCATTTTCATACTGTACATTATTATGCTGAGCATCTTAGCTCACACTTGTTTTCTTAAATTGACACAACACAACAGTGAATCAAGATGCCTGCCATGAGAACCACAGCCAGGAAACGGGTAGGAAATGGTCAGCTGTTCCGTAGATTGTTTGGTGCAGTACCTCAGGTAGTCGGAATAAGCTGGATTAGTTTTCAGTTGTTTATAGTTCGGCTTATTTATAAGTATGGTTTATGTAAAATAAGAAATAAGAAGCGTGTATTCGGCCGGCAGATTAACCTTACTTAAAGGTCACCCCTGATAAGACTAATTACATTTGGGTTGTAATAAAATTTCTCTAGTAATGATGGTTCATTTCCAGGACAATAACCTTTAGTGTGTGTGTGTTAAGTGTGGGGTCGTGAAGCGTGAGTATTTACATATTGTAGTGTGAGTTGTGTGAGATTAGATAGCGTGGCTTCCGAGACTCCTGACCCCGGGTTTTGGGGCGCCACAGAAATGGTATCAGAACCTTAGGTTATCAAATCTTGGAAATGATAGGATATAAAATATGTAGACCTAAGAATAATAAAACAATCAATTAGAGCTCAAGTTGAGTTCGCCGTCGGGCTACACGGGTAGTCTTGACTGTTTTACCCTCAAGGGAATTCCAACTCTAAGTTAGTAACACCTTGCCTATTGTGTCAGGTACCAGTGGAGCCTAGGAGGGAGGTTGACCCTGTTGATGATTTGATGATTCCTGAGCATAACCCTATTCCCGAGCCAGAGAGCCCACCCATTGATGATTCAGACAATGACCCTACTGAGGATGTCCTAGAAGAGGAGACTGAGCTTCCTGTCCCCGTAGATAATGGCGTAGTATGGAGAGATGTAGAGATGTACCCACACCAGGCTATTCGCTCTCCTACACCACCCCCAAGGATCCAGAGCCCTATGTCCTATACTGATGACGATGATGAGGAGGCGATACGCGCACAGTTCCATGAGGTCCAGAACATATCCTCTAGCGACCCAGACTCACCTCTACCACCACCGGCGACCATGCATGTAGCCGTACACGACTGGGTAGTGAGTCAGCTTAACACTTAGATCACGGCGGTGTCTGCCCGCATTGCTGAGTTACGCCAGGAACTGACAGCTGAGAGAGCTACCCGACTAGGATACCCCGGAGACTTCAGAGCTGCTTCCCCAGCCATAGCCCGTAGAGAGATCGATGGGATCGAGCTCCGTACCAGGGTTCAGATGAGGATGACATCAGTGGGAGGATACATCCCGGTAGTCGATGCAGAGATGATGATTGCAGGAGCGATGAGGAGGGTGCGTGACCTCACTCGCAGTGATAGTGACTGAGAGATTAGTGACTAGATGTAGACCTTGAAGAAGGCTGAGTGACTTGTCACCAATTTTGACGGGATTGCTAGTAGTAGATAGCGTTCCTAGCCTTTCAGGGTACACGGCTTATGTATTTTCCTTTCCGTATTTAGAACTAGTAGTGATAGATTGTAATCAGGCATGTATGAACTCGGCTAGTTGTTTCATCCCCAAGATATAATTGGGAGATCTTATGAGTATATATCGAAGCAGTTATTAAAGAATTGATGTCTATATTAATGCACTTTATAAAACCTGTTAAATAATAAATGACATGCTTATATATGAATAAAATAACCTAACTGTCATAATCATGTGACCAATTTTCCTTATCAGAATAATGCCACCCCGTAGAAGAGGAACCAGGGCACAGCCCACAGAGTCTGTTAACCAACAACGAGGTGACCCAATAGTAAATGAGGGAAGTGAAGAAGACATAGACTATAATGAATATGATGAGGAAGAATATATAGAAGAAGAGGCTGAGGATACCCATCAGGGAGGGAACCCCGTGAATGAATTTATGGAACTGCTAAGAGCAAATCTGAACCAACAGCCTATTCCACCACAGCCCCCTGTTGCCCAACAGACTGCAGCTACTGTCTTTAGAGCCTTCAAGTCCCTCAAACCCCCAAAGTTTCTAGGATCTGCTGACCCCGTTGAAGCACGGGCCTGGTTCAAAGAGATAGAAAAGTCCTTCGAGATACTAGGAGTTAAGGAACGACATAAGACCATCTTCGCTTCTTACATGTTGAAAGGAGAAGCTAACTATTGGTGGGAGTCCAAACGAAACCTAGAAACTGATGCTGTGATCCCATGGGATAGATTTACCCGACTGTTCTTAGATAAGTACTTCCCTAGGTTTATGGAAACCCAGATGGAGATTAGGTTTCTGGAGTTGAAACAGGATAAGATGACCGTGGCAGAATATGAGGCCAAATTTACTAAGTTGTCTAGATTTGTGTCTGAGTTTGTGAATACTGAAGAAAAGAAAGCACGAAGGTTCCAGCTTGGTCTGAAACAATGGATATAGAACAGAGTAGCAGTGTTAGAACTGACAAACTATGCCACCTTAGTACAGAAAGCCTCGATTGTTGAAGCTGGTAGTGAGCAGACTGTGAAAGAAAAGGAGAATAGGAAGAGGAAGATAGGAAGCCAAGGAATAGGAACCAGAAACAGGAGCCTTCCAAGTAGGTTCGTCAGGGGAGCGGTGTCCCAATCTGCAAGAGGCCCCGGATTCAGAAAGGCCCCAAGTGAGAGCGTTGGCCAGGGCGGCGGACAATCTAGGGCAACATTTCATAGCCAACTACGTGCCCCAATACCAGAATGTCAAACCTGTAAGAAGAGGCACCTTGGAGTGTGTAACCAGATAAGAGCCCCTCTAAGATGTTACCTGTGTGACCAAATCGGACACCTTGCCAACAGTTGCACCCGGCCCAAAGTAACGTGTTTTCAATGTGGGAAGGTAGGACACATGAAGCGGGATTGCACAACGTTGAAGCCCCCAGCCTCGGGAATGAGTAGAGCTGCATCTAACCGACCTCCAGCCGCTAGGACCTTCAACATGACTGTTCAGGATACTGTCCGAAACACTGACGTGATAGCAGGTACCCTTTTGTTAAATTCCGAACATGCAAATGTCCTATTTGATTCTGGAGCAACCAAGTCTTTTATATCTCAAGATTTTGCTAGCAAGTTAAAACTTAATGCCATACCCTTACGTGAGGTATTACGAGTGGAAATAGCAAACAAAGAAATAATCCCTGTAAATCAAATATACCCTAAGTGCAAGGTGAAATTAGAAGAGGAGATTTTCGAGGTCGACTTAATACCATTCGCGTTAGGAGAATTTGATATGATCTTAGGAACGGATTGGTTATCTCGTAACGGAGCGCAAATAGATTGTGAACAGAAGAAAGTTAAGATAAGAGTGCGGAATGATAAAGAAGTAGTGTTTAAAGGTCAACAACAGAACCAGAAATTTTTGACCATGCTTCAAGCAAAAAGATTGTTGAGGAAAAGTAATGAGGCCTATTTGGCTTATGTGATAGATACCCAGAAGGAGGTCCCCAATATACAAAACATACCCATAGTAAACGAATTCGAGGATGTATTTCCAGAAAACTTACCAGGATTACAACCTGACAGAGAAATAGAGTTTGTTATAGAGTTAGCACCAGGGACGGCGCCAGTATCCAAGGCCCCGTATAGGTTAGTCCCAGTTGAGATGAAAGAACTAGCTTCTCAACTGCAAGAATTATTAGCTAACGGAATGATAAGGCCCAGTGTGTCACCATGGGGAGCACCAGTACTATTCGTAAAGAAAAAGGACGGTAGCATGAGATTATGTATAGACTATCGAGAGCCGAATAAGCTGACTATAAAGAATAGGTACCCTCTTCCCAGAATTGATGACCTATTCGACCAACTCAAATGAGCTGTACATTTTTCCAAAATAGATTTAAGGACAGGATATCACCAGTTGAAAATCAAACCGGAAGATATACCAAAGACTGCTTTTCGCACTAGGTATGGACACTATGAGTTCTTAGTCATGTCGTTTGGATTAACCAATGCACCCGCAGCCTTTATGGATTTGATGAACAGAGTGTTCAAAAAGTACCTGGACATATGTGTGATAGTTTTTATAGATGATATTCTGATCTATTCAAGGACAGAGCAAGAACATGCAGAACATTTGAGGATAGTCTTAGAAATCTTGAGGAATGAGAAATAGTATGCCAAGTTTTCGAAGTGCGAATTTTGGCTGAGAGAAGTTTAATTTTTAGGACATGTGGTGAGTGGCAAAGGAGTTTTAGTTGACCCCGCCAAGATAGAGGCGGTATTCAAATGGGGAAAGACCAGCAACCCCGACAGAGGTTAGGAGTTTTATAGGTTTAGCATGTTATTACCGGAGATTCGTGCAAGACTTCGCTAAGATAGCCGGTCCACTGACTAGACTTACCCGAAAGGCAGAAAAGTTCGTATGGACGGAAAAGTGTGAAGAGAGTTTTCAAGAACTGAAAAAAGAGGCTGGTGTCAGCGCCAGTGCTCGCTCTTCCCGATGGAAAGGGAGAGTTTGTGATATACAGCGACGCATCACTTAAAGGATTAGGATGTGTACTAATGCAGCACGGCAAGGTTATAGTGTATGCCTCTCGACAATTGAAGGAGTATGAGAGTCGATACCCTACGCATGACCTAGAATTAGCAGCCATAGTATTTGCCCTAAAAATTTGGAGACATTACCTATACGGTGAGAAATGCGAGATCTACACTGACCATAAAAGCCTCAAATATATTTTTACTCAGAAGGAACTAAACATGAGACCGAGGAGATGGTTAAAGTTGATAAAGGACTACGACTGTGAAATTTTGTATCACTCGGGTAAAGCCAATGTGGTGGCTGACGCCCTTAGTAGGAAGGAAAGACTCAAAATGATAATGACATCGGAGGAATTAGTTAAGGAATTTGAGAAGATGGAAATCGACGTAAGAATGACCGGTAAGAGAATGGAAGGATTATTTGAGATTAAGCTAGTACCAGAACTGACTACAAAGATACGAGTATGTTAGGAAAAGAAGATGAGCGAGGAAAAAGGGACATTGACCGGTGAGGAAGTGAGATGCGAGAAGGATGAGGAAGGGATCATGAGGTATGCATCCCGGATTTGGATTCCGAATGTACAAGAATTAAAGGACGAGTTGTTGCATGAAGGGCACAGCTCCAGATATTCAATCCACCCAGGAAGTACGAAAATGTACCGTGACCTTAAGGAATATTATTGGTGGCCTAACATGAAGAGAGAAGTAGCGGAGTGGGTTAGCAAGTGCTTGACATGCCAAAGAGTGAAGGCGGAACATCAGCGACCTAGTGGACTGTTACGACCCCTAGAAATCCCGGAATGGAAATGGGAACACATAGCCATGGATTTTGTGACAGGCTTACCTAGGACAAAGACCAATGACGATGCTATATGGGTTATCATTGATAGACTAACTAAATCCGCGCACTTCCTGCCAATCAACGAAAGTTACACCGTAGACAAGTTGGTAGATATTTACTTGAAGGAAATTGTAATAAGACACGGCGTTCCTGTAGCCATAGTGTCAGATAGAGACCCGAGGTTTAATTCCCGATTTTGGAGAAGCTTCCAGGAATGTGTAGGCACCAGACTAAACATGAGTACCGCTTACCACCCCCAGACGGATGGACAAAGCGAAAGGACTATACAGACCCTAGAAGATATGCTGCGAGTATGTGCCATCGACTTCAAAGGAAATTGGGATGATCACTTACCCCTGATAGAATTTTCTTACAACAATAGCTATCACGCTAGCATAGGAATGCCCCCGTATGAAGCTCTTTACGGGAGAAGATGTCGCTCTCCCCTGTGTTGGGATGAAGTTGGAGAACACAAGCTATTAGGACCAGAGTTAGTCCAGCAGACCAGAGAAATGGTGAAACTCATCAGGAAGAGGCTGGTAGCAGCCCAGGACAGACAAAAGAAGTACGCCGATCAGACCAGGAAGGATAGGGAATATGAAGTAGGAGATTCGGTGTTATTAAAGGTATCTCCGTGGAAAGGAGTGATGAGATTTGGAAAGAAAGGGAAGCTGAGTCCCAGATTCATAGGACCCTTTAAAATTTTGAGGAGGATAAGACCTCTAGCTTACGAGCTCGCCTTGCCTCCTAATTTGCAACAAGTACACAACGTGTTTCACGTATCCATGTTGAGAAAGTACCATACTGATGCCCGACATGTAATAGAGTACGAGCAGGTAGATTTACAACCAGATCTGACCTACATCGAACAGCCATTTAGGATAATGGACCAGAAAGAACAAGTGCTGAGGAACAAGACGATGAAGCTAGTTAGGATATTATAGAGAAATCAAAATGTTGAGGAATCAACTTGGGAACTTGAAGACACCATGAGGAATGGATATCCCCACTTATTTTCTAATTGATTCCGGGACGGAATCCTTGTTAGAGGGGAAGACTGTAATAACTCAAATTTTTGAGACCCTGTAAAACGTTTAATGAATAGTAACCCTGTCAGACGGGAAAACTTTTGAGCCCACACTATATAGTGCATAAGAAAATGAGTTTCGGAATAGATATTACGACTTTACGTACCAAATAAGTGTATGTAAACGCTATTAGTTTTCGAAGAAAACGAACTTTGAAAAATGACCATAATTACAACTTATCAAGGATTACGGGAATCACAATGATGGTTACCCCCGGATTAACCTTACTTAAAGGTCACCCCCGGTAAGACTAATTACATTTGGGTTGTAATAAAATTTCTCTAGTAATGATGGTTCGTTTCCAGGACAATAACCTGTAGTCTGTGTGTGTTAAGTGTGGGGTCGTGAAGCGTGAGTATTTACATATTGTAGTGTAAGTTGTGTGAGATTAGATAGCGTGGCTTCCAAGACTCCTGACCCCGGGTTTTGGGGCGCCACATTGAGGGGGTCATAAGTTGGTATCAGAGCTACAGGATCTAGTCCCTGAGACAAGTTAGGAATAAAAAGGGGTATTTTGGGTATATTTATAATACGAGAGAGTTCGACTCATATAGAGTTGAGTTAGACTATTAGGTATAGTCTAAGAAAAGTGTGTATTAGTTAGAGTGGAAACTAGAGTTAGGGTGTGAGTTAGGTGGAGGCTTTATTTAACCCTAACATTATTTCTTGGTTGTTGTTTTGTGTTTTCTCTCTGGATCCTAGTAGTGGTAGTGACTCAGACTCAGAGATTAGTTTGACTGGTACCCCAGTGGTCCCAATTCCACCCTCTCCAGAGGAGCCTGTGTATGTTAGTTTAGACCCAGAGGAGGACCCTTCTGAGAGTAGTGAGATCCCTATGCAGATTTCACCCTTAAGGCCAGATTCAGAGACCCCTGCCCCTGAGCCAGAGTCCGAGATGCCTAAGACTGTACATGTCAGTGTTGGTGGCAAGTTAGCCCAGGATCGAGACTTTGTGTACTCCTGCATCCCTGAGTTGGGAGCTTTGGTGGATAGGCTAGCCAGGGAGTCTAGGCAGAGTGCTTCAGTTATGGATGATGAGTGGCGAGTTCGGATGAAGATGGTAGAACAGGTTACCAGGAGGAGATTGGATGAGGGACCATCCACTAGTGATGCTGATGCTGAGGCCCGAAGGCTGCATAAGATCATTCGTTGGATGTTGGTTGTATTGAGAGAGATTCTAGATGATTAGATGGGACTGTTGGTGGAGCTCGTAGATTGTTGTTTTTCAGCGCCGGTAGGCTTTTGGATACTTGGTTAGATGCCGGGATCCCTTTTCATTTATTTTATTATATTTCAGAATTGTATTGTAGCATTAGTTGTTAGAAGTTAGGGGTAGATAGGGGGATATTTTCCAGTTTTTCCTCTGTTTAACCCTGTTATATTATTGTACCTTTTTTCAGAACCTGTGATAGTCAGAACTATCTTTATGTACCCTTTTTAAAATGAATCCATTATCTTGTTTTCCATTGTGCACCTTAAATATCTCATAAACTGTTCTCAATATCATGTTTCTATATAACCATGTTTTCGTATAACCATGTTTAAAGATCATAAAACCCTACCTTGTGCCATGATAAAATAACACTGATATGAGAATTATGTAGTAATAGGATTGCATGTGCAAATTGGGTAAAGCTTAAAACCCGCAAAAGAGATTTTATAAAAATTGTTGTTATATATATATATGCCATGCCATCATATTGCTAAATAATTGCTCAATCAGGTTTGTAAGAAATGGCCAACTCACCAGATCACCAAGAAGAAGAAATTCCCACCCAAGACCCAGAAGTAAATCCAGAAACCACCATGATGAGCAAACTTGCTCAGCTTTTGCAATAACCTGTGGCCCCCAAAGTTGGAAACTTCAAACACTTTCAATCTGTTCATCCCCCAGAGTTCTTAGGTTTGCCAGACCCGATTAAAGCGCAGTCATGGTTGAGAGAAATGGAAAAAGCTTTTGAGTTAGCAGAAGTTAAGGACGACAAGAAAGCTCAGTATGCAAGTTATTACCTGAAAGACGAAGCAAGTTTCTGGTGGGAGTCTTTTAAGGCGTTGTTGGAAGGCAAAGACTTAACATGGGAGAAGTTCACTGAGATATTTCTGGAGAAGTATTTGCCGAGTTATATGAAAGATCAGTTGGAAATGAAATTTCAGGATCTTAGACATGAGGATATGTCAGTAGCGGAGTATGAAGTGAAATTCTCGGAGTTGTCTAGATTCGTACCTGAGTATGTCAACACAGAGGCGAAGAAGGCTAAGAGGTTCCAACAGGGACTTAAGCCGTAGATTAGGAGTCAAATAGCAATGTTGGAGATCAAGAATTATGATGCCTTAGTTCAAAAGGCAATGATAGTGGAAGGTGAGTGTGAAGCTGCAAGAAGAGAAAATGAAGGAAGAAAGAGGAAATTTGAAAGCTCAGAGCAAGAGCAAGGAAGCTCAAAGTTTAGAGGGAAATTTGGCAAGAATGGTGGAGGTCAGAACCAAAGATTTCAGAAATTTAAACCCGGTAACGGAGCTCAGAAGAACCGTTTCCAGAAAACTGGACAATCGGGGAAGGATAGCAGACCCCAGATTCAAGAATGCAAGAATTGTGGAAAGAGACACCCGGGAAGGTGTAATAAGTTGGATGTAACGTGTTTTAAGTGCAACCAGAAGGGGCATTACTCTTCAGAATGCCCAAGTGGAGCGAGGAAGCCTGATTTGGCTTGTTTCAAGTGTGGTAAAGTGGGCCATATGGCCAGGAATTGTAAAGAGCCTGTTCAGAAGGCTAATGTTCTCAGGATTGCTGGACCGCCGTCTCTCCCAGCACCACCAGCTCAACCCAGAGCTAGAACCTTTAACATAATGATGAAAGATGCGGTGCAAGATGTGGACGTGGTAGCAGGTATGCTCGTTATTAACTCAGTAGAAGTAAAAGTTTTGATGGATTCTGGAGCAACTAGATCTTTTATCTCTGAAAGTATTCTTGATAAGTTAAATTGTGTTGCGTACCCTCTAGAACCTAATTTGATTATAGAGGTAGCAAATCAAGAGAAAGTTATTGCTAGTGAGATTTGTCCCGATTGTGAGGTGACTATAGAAGGTCGGCACTTTTCTGCTGACTTAATTCTCTTTAAGTTAGGAGAATTTGAGGTCATACTGGGAATGGATTGGTTGTCAAACCATGAAGCACAAATAGAATGTAAAAATAAAAAGGTGAAGTTAAGAACCAAGGATGGTGAAGAGGTGATATTTAAAGGAAAGAGGCAAGAGAAGAAATTCTTAACGGCTATTGAGGCAAGAAGATTAATACGTCAAGGATGTGAAGTTTATTTGGCTCATGTCGTGGATGTGGAGAAAGAATCTGTAAGGATCGAGGATATATCGATAGTAAGAGATTTTCCGGATGTGTTTCCTGATGAATTGCCTGGACTACCTCTAGACAGAGAGATCGAGTTTACGATTGATTTGGCTCCTGGAACGGAACCAGTGTCAAAAGCTCCCTATCGCATGGCGCCAGTCGAGATGAAGGAATTGGCAGCTCAGTTGCAAGAATTGTTGGACAAAGGAGTGATCCGACCGAGTGTATCCCCGTGGGGCGCACCGGTATTATTTGTAAAGAAAAAGGATGGAAGTATGAGGTTGTGCATTGATTATCGCGAACTGAATAAATTGACAATCAAGAATAAGTACCTTATATCGCGGATCGATGATTTGTTTGATCAGCTGAAAGGAGCTTCGTGTTTCTCCAAGATCGATTTGAGGTCTGGGTATCATCAGTTAAAGATTAAAGCGGAAGATATACCCAAGACAGCGTTTCGAACGAGATATGGATAATATGAGTTTTTGGTAATGGCATTTGGCTTGACAAATGCGCCAGCCGCATTTATGGATCTTATGAACCGAGTGTTCAAGCAATATTTGGATAAGTTCGTTATTGTATTTATCGACGATATACTGATTTACTCCAAGACGGAAGAAGATCATAAGGAGCATTTGAGGATTTCCTTGGAAATTCTGAGGAAAGAGAAGCTGTATGCTAAGTTTTCAAAGTGCGAATTTTGGCTAAAGAAAGTGCAATTTCTTGGTCATGTAGTTAATAAAGAAGGAATCAAAGTGACCCAGCCAAGATAGAAGCTGTAATGAATTGGGAAAGACCCAAGACTCCTACGGAAGTCAGAAGTTTTCTGGGATTAGCCGGATATTACAGGAGATTCGTGCAACATTTCTCTAAGATTGTCATTCCGTTAACGAAGTTGACGAGAAAGAACGAGAAGTTTATTTGGACAGAATAGTGCGAGGAAAGTTTTCAAGAGTTAAAGAAGAGGTTGGTAACCGCCCCAGTGTTGGTATTACCAGATGACAAAGGGGAATTTGTGATATTCAGTGATGCTTCATATAAAGGACTCGGATGTGTGTTAATGCAACACGGGAAGGTAATAGCATATGCATCAAGGCAACTCAAGCCGCATGAGCAAAAGTATCCAACGCACGATTTGGAATTGGCAGCAATTGTGTTTGCCCTTAAAATTTGGAGGCATTCTTTGTACGGGGAAAAGTGCGAGATTTACACGGATCATAAGAGTTTAAAGTATATCTTTACTCGGAAAGAATTGAATATGCGACAAAGAAAGTGGTTGGAATTGATCAAAGATTATGACTGTGCGATAAACTATCATCATGGAAAGGCAAATGTGGTAGCAGATGCTTTAAGTCGCAAGGAAAGGTTGAATATGTTAACGTCATCGGAAGAATTAATCAAAAATTTTGAAAAGATGGAAATAGAGGTGCAGACTCCAGAATTTGGAAGTGAAGCTATATATGCAATGTCATTTCAACCTGAAATTTTGGAAAAGATTTGATGCTGTCAAGAGCAAGTGATGAATCGCGAAAAAGATAAGTTGACGGGAGAAGAAATTAAAGCTCAAAGGGATGGAAAAGGAATATACCGTGTTAACTCACGTACCTAATGTCATGGAGTTAAAGCACGAAATTTTGCAAGAAACGCATAACTCGAGATTTTCAATTCACCCTGGAAGTACGAAAATGTATCAGGATTTAAAAGAAAGTTATTGGTGGCCAAACATGAAGAAGGAAATTGCGGAATGGATAAGTAGATGTTATACGTGCCAAAGAGTCAAAGCGGAACATCAAAGGCCGAGCGGATTGCTTCAGCCACTGGATATACCCGAATGGAAATGGGAACATATAGCGATGGATTTCGTGGTAGGATTACCTAAAACCAAGTCAAATCATGATGCGATTTGGGTGGTAATCGATCGGTTGATGAAGTCAGCACATTTTTTGCCGATAAATGAAAGGTTTCCGTTGGAAAAGTTGGTCAAATTATATTTGGATGAGATTGTGATGCATCATGGAGTTCCTGTGTCTATCGTGTTTGATAGAGACCCAAGGTTTAACTCGAGATTTTGGCGACAATTCCATGATCATTTGGGAACTAAGTTGAAAATGAGTATGGCATATCATCCGCAGACAGACGGACAAAGTGAAAGAACAATTCAGACAATTGAAGATATGTTGCGAACCTGCGCAAGAGATTTCAAAGGAAATTGGGACTATCATTTGCCCTTAATTGATTTTTCCTACAACAACAGTTATCACGCAAGTATTGGCATGCCGCCTTATGAAGCGTTGTATGGAAGAAAGTATAGGTCCCCTACTTATTGGGACGAACTACTTATTGGGACGAAGTTGGTGAGCGCAAATTAATTGTCCCAGAGCTAGTTCAACAAACGAAGGAAAAAGGTAGAGATGATTCGAAAGAGATTAATTGCAACTCAAGATCGCCAGGCAAAGTACGCAAATCAAGAACAAAAAGATATGCAATTTGAATCTGGAGACAAAATCTTGTTAAAGATATCTCCTTGGAAAGGTTTAACCCGATTCGGAAAGAAAGGAAAGTTGAGTCCTAGGTATATCAGACCATTTGAAGTATTGCGTCGAGTTGGGAAGGTGGCATATGAGTTGGCGCTACCTCCGTAAATGCAACATATGCACAATGTATTTCATGTATCTCTTCTAAAGAAGTATAATGCTGATGCGAGCCATGTGATCGAGTTGGAACCAGTGGAAATCTAACCAGACTTGTCCTATATGGAACAGCCAGCTCGAATTTTGGACCAAAAAGAGAGTACGCTTAGAAATAAAGTTGTACCTCTAGTTAGAGTGTTATGGAGAAATCCATTAGTCGAAGAATCGACTTGGGAATTAGAAAGCGAAATGAAAGAAAAGTATCCCCATCTATTTGCTTAGATTAGATTCTGGGGACAGAATCCTTTTAAGGAGGGTAGATTGTGACGACTGAGAATTTTGCGACATAATTAAGAGAATAAAGTATGCTTTATATGATGTGATTATAATTATGTGACTAAGTGCTGATTAATTGTCTTTTCTGTATATAAGAATATAGGAGCATAAATAAAAACGTTCCAATTTAAAGAGTCAGCTTAGGAGTTGAGCTATGTTGTCGGGCCGTCAGGTAGAACGGAACCCGTCCTAATAAGGAATTACAGAATATAAAATGTGAATTATGTGTAATTGAATGAAATGGGTGTTTAAATAAAGTATTTCGTCCTAAGTGACATGTCGATTGGTAAAGATAATGAGAAGCGTAATCGAAACGCTGAGCGTCGGGCCGTCAGGCTAAACGTGACCAGGTACGCGTAGAAAAGGATAAAGATTAAAGAGGGTAAATTCTATGATCATACCTGAGTTGTTATGTGATCGTATATGTGTGATTGCTTGTCTGTGTGCATGACTATGTGCTCTGTGACATTTTTATGAATTTAAAGGAATTATGTGATTTAAATAAAGGTTTATTTAACCTTTGCGCATTATTATAAAATTATCCAAGTAAGATAAAAGCATGGGATTTGTTTTGTTATCTTCATAGTAGTCCTAGAGACTTTTTAAAAATGATGACTGGATTTATTTGGTGGTCTTTGCATTTTAAATTGATTTTTATGTGGAAAATGTTATTATTAAGACGAGCTTGCGAAATTCATATAAAATCAACCGTCCGCTCAAAACTCTGTTATGAGTAATGGTTAAAAAGCTAATTTCGAGATCTACGTATTAAAATTGTCACTTGCAATAATTTCTGACTTTCCGAGAGAGATTTATTTTATATTTGATTTTTGCTACATTTGAGTAAAAAGAAAGGAACAAATAAGCATAAAAAGGAATTAGTAAAGTACAAATTTGCCCTTATTTTGGTGGTGTATAAATTCACTTTCTCCCCCCCTTTTTCCTTTTCTTCCCCGTGCACCCCACTCTCCCCTTCTCTTTCTTTTTCACTCTCTTCCTCTCGGCTACTCTCTCTCTCTCTCGGCTCTCTCCATCTCTCATCTCTCTCTCTTGCATGCAACACTCAAACCTCGCTCAAACTCAAAGATATTACTCTCTTTAGTCTCTATTTTCGGTATACATCTCAATTTCCATTTGCATGTAAGTGTTGTATAATTGTTTTGATGATTGATCACTATGGTTGTGTTCAAGGAAATTGATTTCTTGATACAAAACTATAAGAGTGAATCCAAGAGATTTTGGGGTCATGAACTCGAGAGGAGACCCGTTGCGGGCTCTCTTAAGTTCGACCACCACCAACTATGATCCAAGGAGAGCCGGTGGAGTTTTTATGATATGTTGATTTGAATTTTAAAGCCTTGCATGTTTGGTTTTTGAAAAGATCAAAAGAGTTGTTGATAATTCCTTTAAAACTTGAATATGTGATTGGAGATAGGTTTGTTTTGATTATTGATGTGTGTAAAAGTCATTTGATGTTTAGGAAATCAAAATTTAAGGTTGCATGTTGGGTTTATAATTCGGCTTTGTACTAATTAAAAAGGAAATTGGGTTTGATGACTTGTTCTTAGTAAATGCTAAGCCTAATTAGTGAAAAATGTGATTGCATGTTAGTTTTAAAGAAGAACAAGTTATGCATGTCAACGTTTAATCCTTGAGTTGTGGATCTTGCTTTTGCCGAATAGAAAATGGATTTAGAAGAGATTTGCTTGATGATTAAGTGAATGCATGTTGATTAAATGAGTTAATTAAAGTTGGAGTCATTAGGTGATGCTTGATTTTGGTGTTTAAATGAATTGAATGACTTAGTAAAGGTTTGAAGCAAGTTGGGAATGTAATTTAAGACCTTGCATGTCAAAATTTATCCTTACATACATGATTATTGGAAAACCCGAATGGGTCTTATGCTTAAAAAGAGAATTAAGTTGATTTCTTTGCTAATTATCTTAGTGGCTAGTGAGAACCTGATTGCATGACAATGATTGGGTGGTGTTTGTGGTCGAACTTGTATAATTAGAAGAAGTTGTTGATTTTCGAGATTATGATTCAGATTTTTGATTAAAAAGGATGAAGTTTAATTGCGTAAATGACTCTTATGACTTGCATTATTTGTGTTCGACTATATAAGATGAATTTGAAAATGCATGGTTGTGTTTTATGTGAATGGCCGAATAGAATACAAGTAGAAAAATGAATGAATCGGTTCTAATCCCTTGTTAAGTGATTGCATGTGAAATCCTAGGAGATATATGATTCATTTGTGTGATTGGTTGTTGTTATGGTTCGAACTAAGGAATAAAAGAAAAAGGGAATTAAATCGTTTGTTATTAAAAAGAGCTATAAGTAATAGCTATGGTCGTAAAGGTTTGGTCGTGAATATATCATGTACTCGTAAGAGTTATATTAGTGTGATTTGAGAAATAGCTAAGGTTAAGCAAGTACGCTTCGATTGTTAAGTATATAAGGATATAAAAGTTACGAGAAAGGAATATGCTATGTGCTATGTGCTACGTGCTTATGTGTATAAGCTATATTCGTATACTCGAGTCAAGGATATAATCGAGTTATCATATTGAGTGATCGTTCTGGGAACGAGAGTTGAGAAACTGATTAAGGTTTTGGTTTTATTGTAGATTTGGAGCGTGAGGGCATTCAGGGTAGGAAAGGAAAGGATATACTAGGTGGCAGTAGTTCAACCTTCAGGAAAGCAAATTCAGGCAAGTAACTCTGATTACTTATGTCAATGATTATAAAGAGAATGTTGTTCATACCATGTAGAGTATGGAACTGTTTAACTTGTGAAACCCTGATATTGATTTGAGATACCCTGCCTTTGATCTTGATAAACTGTTATTGATAAGCTTATTGATTCAACCCTTTGATAATCTTTCCTTTCTGTTCAAGTTATTTATTAAGCCATGAATCGTATTGAACCTTATAATTATCCTTGTGAACCCTGTTTAATGATACTTTATTTCCTGATCACCCTATTGATCCCTAGACAGATGTTGATCCTTCTAACTTAAATGCCTTGTTATCCTTGATACAGAATCCTTAAGAATTATTCCTTGTTTATCCTTGAATCACTCCCTGAACTTTGTTTTCTTAAAATCAGACTTAAGAATGAGTTTCGACTCGAAAGAGTCTGAATGATTTCATATTCTTGGTAATAATAAAATGGATTTTAGAAAACCTATTTGTTTTTCCAACTCAAGGTTTTCCAAACGAATTCCTGATGGATTGGATTGGGACGTAAGAGGCTAGTGGGACTAGTCCAGTCATGGTAAGAGGCTAGCGGGGCTAGTCCAACTTAAGGCTGAAATTATGCCGATTGGTACCTTAAAGACCGAATGGAGGTCGGTACGGGCTGATCACCCGTATTATAATGAAATGGAAAGATAAAGTGATTCAATCAAGGGTTCTAAATGATTATTTAAAAGGGAACTGAAACTTTCTGTTCAGTAAATTGATTCTTGAAAATGAAAATGGTTTATATTGGTTTGAAAAGAGTTGATTATGTTAATGTGAAGCTTAAAGCTTGAGAACCCTGATTCTTAAATCTGTTGATCATTTGATTGATCCCATATAATGAAATATTGTTGATTTCCTCTTTTGAAAGATCTATTCTGATCCTTTAATGATTTGTGATGAATGTCGGCTTTCGTCCTGCATTGAGCCTTGTTCCTTGAAAGCCCCACATTATCCTTCAAAACCTTTCCTTAACCCAAAAGCTGGAAATATGCCACCTAGAACAAATAAAGTAAAATGTCTTGAGTTTGGTAAAGTATATTGTGATTTGATATCGTAGATCTGCTTTATAGTTACTTCCTGAGTTTTATACTCATATGTTTTGTTTTAATCTAACCATGGCAGTTAAGCAAGAAGATGGTCAGGTTTAGGCGCACTGCTCGTAAGAGCGTACCTGGTGGTCCCTACCGTGTTGAGGGCTTCCGGTTGCTAGAGCAGGTAGTGGCATTTTTGAGTGAGCTCGCGCCTAGAAGGAAATGTTTAAAGATACAATGGGTTATCTGTCGGTTCCCAGCCGGAATCGATATTGTTTATTTAATAATATTTTGGGGTTGTAAGTTATATTTTACGATTGGTAGTTGTAATCTTGTCTCATACTTTATCCTGTTGATCTTGTTAGTAGTTAATCGGGGTTTATGCTTATTTAATTATTAGATTAAAGGTGTGTGAGTCCACATTTCCTAACCCCGAGATTGAGGCCGTCATAAAAAAAAAGAAGGCAACGTATTTTACTTATAAAGATAATTTGTTAGATATTAACTAAGCAAGGGCAATTGAGTAAAATATTAATTTTTTTAAAAAAGGACATTTTTGTAATTGAAGGAAGGACCGTAAAGTTTCGTATTTAATATAATAATATAGATAGATAAATATTTCGTCTTCAAACATTAAATAATTTTTTTTTATTTTGTTTATGTAATTGAATTGTAAGATAATGCTTATTTTAAGTATATTTGTCTTTACATTAATAGTAAAAATTATATAAAATATATATTTTTTACCCTGAACCCGTAAAAAATATATATGCGTCAGCTATTGGTTAGAGGTGCAATGATTTTGACTTTTGTATTGTTTTAAGAACAAAGGGTTTTTGCATTGTATTAAACAATGAGATGAGATTATTGTTGCTCTCGTGGAGTAATAAGGATGAAGATGATAAGTTGTTCTTGTAAAGCAGTTAAGAAATTATGAATTGTTAAAGTCGAGGAGCTTAACAAAGACTTTAAGTAAATAATGATTAAATTAAATAAACAATTAAGTAACTGAAAAGGGTAATTTATTAGTTATTAGTGGTTATAATATTATTATTCTATTTTATTAAATAAACTTGTCCATGATATTTAGAGAAGTTATTTTAATTGAGAGAAATAAAAAAGGTAACGTGTTATTGTTGAAAACGATTTTTATTCTTTTTCTATTATAATTCGATTACTAAGGCTATTAAAACTTTTAAGTGAAATAAGGATAATTCAGTAAATTCAGCGTGTACCAAAAAACATGTATTGTACCAAAACTTTCAATGTTTCGTCTTTTATATAATAGTAATAGATATCTAATGAATTAATTAAATCAAAAATGATTTCTTTTACTACACTTAAAATATATTAAAATTATAGACTATATTAGCTAAAAATATATTAATGTATTTAATTAACATCTAAAATATCATTAACATTCATTAATTAATCACAAATCAATTTTAAATTTAATAAATTAAAATGATAAAAGTAATAAAATCATTATTTTATATTAAAGTAAATTTGGATCAGTGAATATTGGTGATCGGATAGTTCTGTTCACTAATCCAAATTTGAATCACTGTTGGAGGAGAATTTGGAATAACCTGCCCCAAATTTGGATCTTTAAATCACTGTTGGAGATGCTCTAACACTCTCTAAATATACATGATCTCCGAGCTAACTCAAAAAAGATCAACACTAGATAAATAAATAAATTAAATATAATTGAAGAGATAAGATTTATATATATATTTGTCACAATCGTTGGATTTTAGCAATATTGAGGGTGTGCCAAGAGTTGGCCACTTCTCTTGGCACTCTTCAAGGACCTTTAACACTCCAATAGTTTAAGAGTGTTTTCACCTAGGACTTCACACTCTCTTGACACTTCTATTGGAGTGGCTCTTATTAATCATACCAGGGTTTTTGTTTATATTTAAATTTTTTTTGTCTAATTATATTATATATATATATATTAATATATATATATATGATATTTATAGATTTATAATAAAAATAATAAATAAATTAGTAAAAGGTCATAATTTAACATGATAAGTTGGGTCGTATAATTTAGCTAGAAATAAGAAGAATATATATGGTAGTTTAACTATTTAGTATAGTTTAGGAGATCTAAAATATTAATTATTTTTATTTTTAATAAAATAAAATAAGAAAATAGTTGTTAAACCAAATTATATCTCATTGAAATTATTATAGTTTTGTAGAGTATAGATTACTCAAACATTAAGAAACGACTGGGTCACACGAACATCAACCCCTCCTTGACCTTGGGGGAGAGTTAGATACCTCCCTCTCATTAATGATTGACGAGGGTAGTGCATACATTCCCAGGCCATTTGAAGTCTGTTGTCAGTTGTCACCACTCACCACCTCCCTCCCTCTCATTTTATCCATGCACTTCCACCATTTCACGAGTTTTGTCGCTTCTAAGTTCTAATTTCACTTGAATTCACTAAATATGTTGGGGTCATATGATATTTTTTTTTAAATGTAATTGATGATTTAAAGTCGAAAAATATAATATAAGTGATATAAATATTGTAACAAATTAATTTAATAAATAAATAAAATTTAAAAATATGAAATTTATATATAGCAATATAAACTATTACAAGTAAAACCATAAAGGAAAATTTTATAAAATATATGCATATTTCTAAAATTTATTGATTTTACCCATTAATCACCCTATTAATCGTTATAAAGTGTTCTTTCAATTCAATTAATCCCTCCATATATTTTTAAAATAAGATATTAAACTTAATAAATTGGAAATTATTGTAATTTTTGAATATATATTAGTATTCCGATTTATCACTAATTACCCATTTTAAGCACTAGTGTGATTTCTTTGGAAGTTAAAACATATATTTTTGTAAACACTTTTGTACAAAGAAATCAAAAGAGAACATACCTAAATATAATGCTGAAGCTAATGAACAAAATAAGTTAACAAGAAAATACCCCTTCATGCATGTACTTTCTAATTATCACCGTTTAGGAGCCAAAACGATCGTTCTACTTTCTTCCCCAAACACTAACAGTTTGCTTGAATGGGATTTCACCTCATGTAAGTTGGCTAAACGATGCTGCCAAACAGGCACGTTGTGTTATGAGTTGCAGCGTTAATAAAGAAAATGGGATGTCTGAAAATCAAAGAGAGTAGCTTTCTCATATTTCTTACTGTTGGATTTGAGTAATGTTCGTTTCTTTCTTTTACAAAACCGATTCTAGGGATGCCATAAGCGACTGGACTACGGCGAAAAGTAATCTCCTGAACCATCCTCATAATATTATTCACTATGTTATGTGGGGGGCCTCTGGGACACAGAATTGATGCACAACTATGTGGATTTAATTTTAAAGGGCAATTAATCACTATGCAAAGCAAGTGGCTGAAATTCGTAGGCATAATAGAATTACAGTTAAAGTACGACTGTTCACAAATGGGACAGTCTCTTATGCAAATGAGACACACTGAGTCTAAATGAGACAGTCCCTATTTAACAGCAGAATGTAAATTGCAGAAACTGAAACGTGCAATGCTGGAAATAAAATAATGCAAGAACACCAAGAGTTTTTCACTTGGTTCGGCCCCCAGCCCCTATACCTAATCCATGGCCTACATCCAAGTCCCCATGTCAACTAGTATAGAGAATGTATTATATCCACTTAAAACAAAGTAATTACAAACTTTCCTTGATTACAAACTTGGCTCACTTGAAAGAAATATTTCCCTAGCACACAGCTACTTGGCCTTGATCTTGTAATCAACCTCCCACAATCCGGGACAAGTGATACAATACACCTTTCGAGTACAAAGAATAGAATGTGAAAGATTACAACTCGACTATATCTCTTAATTAACTGGATAAGCAATGTATGTAATCAAGAGAGTGTTTTTCTCAGAAAAGAGTAAGATTGAAAGTGCAGAGAGTTGTGTTTTCTGAAAAACATCAAGTCGGTTATATATAGTAAAACCTAATGGATAGGATTGTATTTCAAACTCTTTTAAAGATAGAACTAGATAAACTCAAGTTTAATAATATTTGAATAAGTATGTTAAAAACAATCTGTTAGTTTGTTACTGGAGAAGATAAACTAGATAAGGATAAGGAGATTTAAAATAGATGAAGTTTATCCAAGAAAGAGTTTGTTTAGAAAAGATAAGTCAAAGATTATCCAGTTAACTAAGTTAACATTAAACAAAACTCTAATACTTATCTAACTAACTAACAATCTGACTTGCTGTAGACTTTTTCAATGCATCATCAGAAATCACGGATTAACATTCTCCCCCTTTTATGATGATGCCAAGGGTAAAGAAGTATTATGCTCCCCCTATCAAAAACACTTTAATCACCTGTTGTAATATGTTAGATAATAATAGTGTATATATGCAACAATCAGTTGATAATCATGTGAATATGCAAATGAAACATATGACTTATCAAATGAGACAGGTAAACAAATGGGACAACAAATAAGATTAAAAACCAAGATTAAAAAACCAAACACCCAACAGTGCTTAAAGTCATAAAACCTTAAACATTTAATCCAGCACATAAACCAGTGCTATCCAAACCAAAATCATCACAGATAAACCAAGTCTTAACCAACAAAAACCAAACAGATGAAGCAATCGTCTTAAACATAAAACACACATAAAAATTCTCCCCCTCAACATCATAAAAGGCGGATAAAGAAACTAGTCAGAATCATCAACTTCGATAGGAGCAGAATCTCGAGTCTTTCTCTTTCCCTTGTTGTGGTAGGCTGGCGGAGCACCATACTCAGAGAAGAGCTTGTCCAACTGGCCTTCATGTGGAGCTTTCCCATCCCTTTTGTGGAGCCATTCCAAGATATATGAGCGATATTCAGCACGAGTCATCTCAAAAACTTCAGGTGAAGGGACTGCAGGCAGGGGCAAAGGGGAAGTAATCTCGGCCAGAGTCATATCACCAAGCCAGTCCTTTTTCTGGTGCCATGGCATGCTTCGAGTAGAGACCTGCTGAGATATGTACTTGGTTTCTGTACCAAGTTGATAGAAAAGCTTGACAAATTCTTCCTCACAGGCCTTGGCAGCGGTAACCATTCCCTCATGCAGCGCATCAAACTCAAAATCTATAGCCCTACTCATCTTCTTATCATGGACATGTAAAATCTCCAACTTGGCATTTATTGATTCAAGAGAAGCAGTGACAGACTTATTAAACATCTCATAGGAGGCACGCATCATATTGACTTGAGAATTCAAGGATGCCAGGGACTCAATAGAAGTAAACTGAGTTTTAAGAGACTCCAAAAGTTTGTTATTTTCAGAAACTTTTGACAACAACGAGTTCAACAAAACAGAATCCTCTTGATCAGGATCAGACATATAGTGAGGAGACTCAGGAAACGAACCAAACGACTTATGACCCTCACCAAAAATAAGAACACTAGACTCAATAATCTCAATATTATTAGCAGACAAGACAGATAGATCAAACATGTTAGACACTGGCTCAGTGTCATCATCCTCAGAAACAATAAAAAAATGTCTAAATATCTTCGTCAACAGAGCAGGAAAGGACAAATTCATAGACTCATGAGATGCACAATGACTCATGTACTTGATAATCAACGAAGCAATATCACAGGGGGTTTTAGTCATGAAAACAGAAATTAAAACAACATCTTGATAAGTGACGCGGTCACGACCACTTTTACGAGGCAAAAGATTTGTGTGAAATAATTTAAAAAGCAATAAAGCAAGTGGAGTAAGATCATGTACCATGGGCTTAAGAGAGCTACCAACAAAGTTTTCACAAAGAATCACTTTCAGTTGTTCTTCATACTGTAGTCCTGAAATCTCCATGAAAGCTGCATGCGTGGTATACGGACAGACGCCGGAGCAAGCGACGCCACAAACTCAAGACAACAGGTTAGCATTGAAAACAATTGGAACACCTTGAACCTCAGAATAAACCATATTCTCCTTCATCATTGTGAAATAGAATAAAATTCCCGGACCAGAGAAGGGTAAATAACATCCGGTGGAGACAAAAGTGATTTACAACCCAGAGCAGAAAACAAATCAACAACCCCAACTTGTTGAAGCAAAACAAGGTCACAAAGTCGTTCTTTAAAAATGGGGTTTGACACGGTTTTAGGCTGAGAAGATTTCTCGGGTGATATTGGCGTAGAGGTGTGTGACGCCCTCCAAACCCGGGTCAGAAGTTTGGGGCCCATAACACATACACACACCATGCTTAAACTTGTTTATGAATATTATTATATGCAATGACCCTACTTACCACAATAAAGGATCACAACAGTTTAAAGTATGTCAACATGCCACAACCTTATTTATTACAAACGTACCAAATCCCAAATTTATTTATCTTACATTTGAAGTCAAACTTTATTACAAACTTTTAGCTCACACTAAACCACACAACTCCCGCTAGCTCATTCCACTTCAACCTGTAAACCTAGCTGGCACACTCGGATGGGGATCCTCGCCATCACCAAATTTCTTTTTAACTTATCAATTCGCTTTCACTTCACTAACACTTGTCAATTGGTTCCCACTCACTAACCACTTGCTTTCCCTTTCTACATCTTGCTTCCTCTTGATTTTTGGGCAAAAACAAATGGTTGATTCAGAAAGAGGATTTCGAGAGCTTCATTTTGATATATTGCACGCCCGAATCGGAGTTCGATAACACCTTCGAATCGCGGTTTAATTATGAAGAACACGAAGAACACTTACTACTTTCTCTGGATAATTATAAAAATTTTACTGGTGAAATAATTATATGCGCGAAATAAAACTACAGAAAGGGCTATTTATAGAGGAAATTTTGAGAATATTCCTTGAATATACTTTGGAATATTCCTTGAATATACTTTTAAATAGAATATTCCCTGAATATGCTTTGGAATATTCATTGAATATACTTTTGGATAGAATATTCCTTGAATATGCTTTGGAATATTCCTTGAATATACTTTTGGATAAACATTATCCTTTTTTGGATAAATACTATCCTGTTTTGGATAAGCACTATCCTGTTTTGGATAAGCACTATCCTGTTTTTGATAAACGTCATCCTATTTCGGATAATTATCAAAAACCGGGTTTTTATAAAACGATTGTACGGAGATAATGTTATCGAAAAGGGTTAGCGTATCGAAAATATCGCGTCGGGCCGCACACGGGTCAAACCGTAATCCGGATCGAAAAAGTCAAAACATGGAAAGTGTCTGAAATTACCAGATTAGGTTAGGAAGGAGTTTTCGGATGAGTTTCGGGTTGTAAAAACGTAAAAACGGTTAAGGTTAGACGATTCCCGACTTTATAAAATAATTTTGTAAATATTCAGAAAATAGTTAATAAATTCATAAATCAATATAAAATCATATAATACTCCAAAAATTACCAGAAAATACCTTAATTATCTATATTTTATTTTGGACATGATAAAATTAACATACCTAGACTTTACCACATATGAACATTCAAATAATATCACCAAGCATCAAATAATTCACCAAAAATCACATAATAATCATATAATAATCATTTATTGATAAAAATAATTACACGTCATGTCCCGGATATTACAAGGTGTCGGGATTAATTATTTGGCATTTCAAACTAGAAGAGGATGGGTTAGGGTTTTTAGAGTGTTTAGATTTAGAACGGGTGTTAGGAGTCGACATGGTGAAGAAGACGAAGAGAGATTTGAAAAGGGAAAAAGAAAAAGAATTGAAGGTTAAATAGAGAAGAGAGGAATATGAAGAGATAGAAGTGTGATAGAAGTGGAAAGGTGGAGTGTATCTCGAAAAACGAGGAGACATGCACAGAGATTGAGAAGAACCAGACTGAGTAGTCAAATCAAATTGAAAGACTTGAAGGATAATGCATGAAACTCGGTTCAGTTTCAAAGTTCAAGAGTCCCATCAAATAAATACATATAAATTATATATTTATAGACTGAAACATGCAAACTAATTAAACTAAACACGGCAATTAATTCGCAAAAATCCATCAATAAATCCTATAGACCAATCAGCATTTAAATTAAGCAAATAATTAAACACTCAATTCTGCAATTATAGTCACAAAGATGAATTATGCAAATAATTGACATAAATAAACTAAATAGTATGCATGCACAGATGTAAAAATAGGATAACTTAATGAGAGATAGTGCACATACCAAGTTCACGTCTCATAAGACAAAATCGGTCTTCACCTAAAAGTTTGGTGAAAATATCTGCTCTTTGTTTATCAGTTGAGATATAAATTAACTCAATATTACCTTTTGAAACATTATCTCGCAGAAAATGGTGACGAACATCAATATGCTTAGTACGAGAATGCATAACAGGATTTTTAGAAATATTAATAGCAGAGGTATTATCACAATAAATCGGAATATTTGTATAGAAAATACCAAAATCTTGTAATGTTTGTTGCATCCAGAGAATTTGAGCACGGCAACTACCAGCTGCAATGTATTCTCCTTCAGCAGTAGAAAGAGCTACAGATGTTTACTTTTTACTGTGCCATGCAACCAAACAATCACCTAAATATTCACACGCACCACTTATACGTTTCATATCAACCTGTGACCCTGCATAGTTAGCATCTAAAAAACCAATTAATTTAAAAGAAGTAGAACTAGGATAAAATATTCCAAGATCTCTAGTTCCCTTAAGATACTTGAAAATCCGTTTAACTGCATTCAGATGAGATTCTTTAGGTTGAGATTGAAAACGAGCACAGAGACAAACACTATACATAATATCAGGAAGAGAAGCAGTTAAATATAATAACGATCCAATCATACCTCGATATTTAGTAATGTCTACAGGTGTACCTTGTTCATCCTTAGTGAGCTTGACAGTTGTACTCATCGGAGTAGCTTTAGCAGAAATATTTTCTAACGCAAATTTTTTAAGCAAATCATTAACATACTTACTTTGATGTATGAAAATACCTGCAGCAGATTGGTTAATTTACAAGCCTAGAAAATATTGCAATTCACCCATTAAACTCATATCAAATTCTTTATGCATGCAGTTAGAAAACCACTTACACAAAGATTCATCAGTTGATCCAAACATAATATCATCTACATAAACTTGTACTAATAGAAAATGATTACGTTTATGAAAAATAAAGAGGGTTGGATTGAGTGTACCATGATTGAAACCATTCTTTAGCAAAAACTGACTGAGACGTTCATACCAACATCGAGGAGATTGTCTCAATCCATAGACAGACTTTTTGAGCTTGTAGACATAGTGTGGATATTTTTCATGAATGAAACCTGGGGGCTGTTTTAAGTAAACTTCTTCCTTGAGATATCCATTCAAAAATGAGCTTTTAACATCCATTTGGTAAAGCTTGAATCCTTTGTGAGCTGCAAATGCCATTAGAATCCGAATAGCTTCGAGACGAGCTACAGGGGCATATGTCTCGTCGAAATCAATTCCTTCATGTTGGTTGTATCCCTGAGCCACTAAACGAGCTTCATTCTGAATAATGTTACCATCTTCATCCTTCTTATTCTTGAAAACCCAACGAGTACCAATGACTTTGGCATTAGAAGGAGGAGAGACAAGTTCCCAGACTTGACAGCGTTCGAACTGGTTCAATTCTTCTTGCATGGCAACTGACCTAAATTCATTTGCAACAGCTTCTTGAGCATTTTTCGGTTTAAATTCAGTAACAAAGGCATAGAATGCACATAAGTTATGAAGTCTGCTTCGCGTAGAGATTCCTTGATCCAAATCTGTAAGGAGATTATCTGGTGGATGATTCTTAACTGTTCTAGAAGACTTTGGCAATTGGATAGTACTCATTTCCTCTTCGTTGGAATTGTCTGCTTGATAAGGAATAGGTGTTGTCTCTTTTGATTGAGACTGAGACTTGGAATGAGACTGTCTCATTTCTTCTTGAATAGAGATTCCTTGCTGAGAAGTGAAAGAATCATTTGACCATTGATCAGAAGTCTGAGGAGAGTCTTGAGAATTTCCCGAAGAGTTAGATGAATCAGGAGTTCTCAGACAGTTTGACTTTTCCTGAGAAACTTGACCCTTTTGAGAATGAGACTGTCTCATTTGAGAATGAGATGGCTGATCAGCAACATCTTCTTCAATTTGAGATATCTTCAAGGCAGATTCATTGAATGCAATGTTGATAGATTCTTCAACTTTGTGCTTGATAGAATTATAAACTCTATAAGCCTTGCTTGTAGTAGAATATCCCAAGAAAATTCCTTCCGTAGACTTAGCATCAAATTTTCCTCGAGTGTTCTGTGTATCTAAGATAAAACATTTTGAACCAAATACTCGAAAATAACTGATGTTAGGCGTTTTATTCTTAAGCAATTCATAAAGAGTTTTAAGCAAAATAGGACGAATAAGCACTCTATTTAACACATAACAGGAAGTGTTTACCGCTTCTGCCCAGAATTTAAGTGGCAGTTTACTTTTATGAAGAAGAGTACGAGCAGTTTCCTGTAGAGTTATGTTCTTGCGTTCAACAACTCCATTTTGTTGAGGAGTGCGTGGGGCAGAGAATTCATGAGTAATGCCTCTAGATTTGCAGAAAGTTATGAAATCTTTCTCGAATTCTCCTCCATGATCACTACAAATAGTCTTGAGCTTTAAAGAATACTTAGTCTCAAGGTTAGTAATAAGATCTTTGAATTCACTAAAAGCTTCATCTTTAGTACGCAAGAATAACACCCAAGTAAAACGAGAGTAATCATCTACTATAACGAAAGCATAATTCTTACCTCCCAAACTTACATATCTTTCTGGACCAAAGAGATCTAGATGTAACAACTGCAAGGGAACAGAAGTTGATACTTTATTCTTAATATTAAAGGAATTTTTCACCTGCTTTCCAAGCTGGCAAGCTGAACATGGTTCTAACTTCTTGTATTTCAGCTTTGGTAAACCTCGAACTAACTCATGTAAAGATATCTTTCGAAGTAGATCCATATGAACATGACCAAGACGCCTATGCCACAGATTATGTTGTTCTTGAACAGTAGCTAGGCAGATTTCTTCTTGCTGCTCATCAAAATCTAACACAGAGATGTTTCCCTTTCTTTTGGCTACTAAAGCAAACTCGTTAGCTTTATTACCAATATAACAAACATATTTATCAAACTTCACACTATGACCAGCATCAGTTAACTGACTTACACTATAAGATTATACTTTAGACCATCAACTAAATGAACATTATTAATAGCAAACTTGTCGTTACCTATGGTACCTTTACCTACAATACGTACGGTATTGGAATCTCCAAGAGTAACTAAGCCTCCCTCTTTAGCGATTAATGAGAGAAACTTTGATTTATCTCCAGTCATGTGACGAGAGCAACCGCTATCAATAATCCACTTGTTTCGAGGAACATGGACTTTAAAGCATACCTGCAAAAGATCCTTTATCTCTTAGGTACCCACATGACTTTGGGTCCTTGAATGTTAGTATCATAAATCTTATACAAATGCCTGTCAGACTTCTTAATCCACATTTGAACAATATTAACAGATTTATGCACAGATTTAGATCTAGTTGCAGAGTTAGGATCGTGGCCCTTAATACCACATAACCGAGATGCAGAATTAGTGTGACCAGATTTGCCACAGTCTTGACATTTTTCATAAGGCATCTTGTATTTCATAGGAGTTCTTTTGTAGCCACTTTAAAAGACTTTCTTCTTCGCTGATCCATACCCCAAACCTTCTTTGTCAAGAGAAGATTTATGTTGGGCAAGTAAGGCATTCAAGATTCCTTCTCCATGGAAACATTTGGCTAGATCAGTTTCCAGCTGGGCAACCTTTTGCTCGAGTTCAGGAACTATAGAATCAGAAGATGCATTTGATTTGGCAGAAAAAGTTTCCTTCTTTAATGCATCAAGACATGCATCTTTCATCTCGATCTCATTCTTGAGGTAGTTGACTTCTTCTTTCAGCTTAGAGACCTTCTCAGATAAAAGCTTGTTTTCTTCTACCAAGGATTCATCTTTGATGGAATCATCAACCTCATTAAGAACCTCACTCAATGCTTGTTTAAGATAAGCATTCTTTTCTTTTAACTTTCTATTTTGAGCCTGCAAAGTTAGTACATCATGAGATAAATTTTTATTAATTTGAACAGTATGTACCTCATCATTATCACTAGAGTCATATTCAAGTCCAGCAAAGCATAGTTGAGCTAATTCATCTTCTGAGTCAATCTCCACTTCAGAATCATCGTCACTCCATGTGAATAAGGTTTCTTTTTGGCTTTGAGCTTGTAGCAATCCTTCTTGAAATGACCTTTCTTTCCACACTCAAAGCATGCATCCTTGTTTTGATTATTTTTGTTTTCCTTGCTTGAACTAGGTCTGAATTCTTTCTTTGGAAATGAAGACTTCATGAGTCGTTTAGATGCATTCTTTTTGGCCAAAAATTTGTGGAACTTCTTAGTGAGAAGTGCAATTTCCTCATCAGAATCTTCAGAAGAATCACCTGCATCTGTATTAAGAGCTAGAGTCTTTTTCCAGGGAGCTTCATCTTCTTTATCATATCTACATAGCCGATTCTCGAATTCCTCTAATTCACTGAATAGAGTGAGAGTTTCCATAGTTGATATGGATGGAGAATCCTGAAGGATGGTGACCTTTGAGGAGAACTTCTTAGGCATAACTCTGAGGATTTATCTGTTGATTTCAGCTTGAGGAATAATCTTGTCGAGTAGTGAGATAGAATTCATCAAGGTCAAAAACCTTCCTTGAGCATCTTTGACACTTTCATCTCGTTCCAACCTGAAAGCTTCATAATCACTTATTAGCATACTAAGTTTCACTTCACATACCTTAGACGTTCCTTCGTGGCTAATTTGGATAGTATCCCAGATTTGTTTAGCCGTAGTACATGCAGAAACTTTGCATAGTTATGTTGCAGCCATTCCACTTAGAAGGGAATTCATGGCTTTAGCATTGTAGTTCAAAGCATTGACTTCTTCAGGAGATAGATCCTTCAGAGGCTTTGGCTTTCCCTCTTTCATAGGAACAGTTATGCCATTCTCAACAGCATCCCATTCATAAGCATCTCGCTGAAGAAAGATCTTCATTTGAAATTTCCAGTCATCGTAATTTTCAGCTCCAATTAAGAGAGGAGGAATATTAATTGACACACGTTCTGATTGCACCATGGATCGCTAGCAAAATAGTCACTAAAAGACAGGTTAAATACACCCGCTCCGATACCAATTGAAATTCGTAGGCACAATCGAATTACAGTTAAAGTACGACTGTTCACAAATGGGACAGTCTCTTATGCAAATGAGACACACTGAGTCTAAATGAGACAGGCCCTATTTAACAGTAGAATGTAAATTACAGAAACTGAAATGTGCAATGCTGGAAATAAAATAATGCAAGAACACCAAGAGTTTTTCACTTGGTTCGGCCCCTATACCTAGTCTATGGCCTACATCCAAGTCCCCATGCCAACTAGCATAGAGAATATATTATATCCACTTAAAACAAAGTACTTACAAACTTTCCTTGATTACAAACTTGGCCCACTTGAAAGAAATCTTTCCCTAGCACACAGTTACCTAGCACACAGCTACTTGGCCTTGATCTTGTAATCAACCTCCCACAACCCGGGACAAGTGATACAATACACCTTTCGAGTATAAATAATAGAATGTGAAAGATTACAACTCGACTATATCTCTTAATTAACTGGATAAGCAATGTACGTAATCAAGAGAGTGTTTTTCTCATAAAAGAGTAAGATTGAAAGTGCAGAGAGTTGTGTTTTATGAAAAACATCAAGTCGGTTATATATAGTAAAACCTAACGGATAGGATTTTTTTTCAAACTCTTTTAAAGATAGAACTAGATAAACTCAAGTTTGAAAATATTTGAATAAGTATGTTAAAAACAATCTGTTAGTTTCTTACTGGAGAAGATAAACTAGATAAGGATAAGGAGATTTAAAATAGATGAAGTTTATCCGAGAAAGAGTTTGTTTAGAAAAGATAAGTCAAAGATTATCCAGTTAACTAAGTTAACATTAAACAAAACTCTAATACTTATCTAACTAACTAACAATCTGACTTACTGTAGACTTCTTCAATGCATCATCAGAAATCACGGATTAATAGTGGCAACTTATCATTCTGATGATTTCTTCGTAACAGAGTAATTATAACCAAAAATTTCACAATACATCAAATTTTAAAGTGTAACTGTCCTATATTACCCTCCTCCATAATCTATCTATATTATCTTAAAGACGACTATTGCCCATATAACATTTGTAATTCAAATATGCATAATATGAAAAGGAAAGCTATTTCCACCAACTCTCTCTCTCTAAACTCTCTCTCTATAACTGAATTCTTACTTATTCTATAAGATATGCATCTCTTTATCATTTTTGTGTTTCTTCTTCATCTCATTTGTTGATTCTCTCTTGTTCTCTAGCTTAATTCTTTGTTCTAGTTATCATTTCAGTTCTATAAACTCAGAAAATCCAAAAACACTCAAAATCTTACAAAAACACAAAGTCTTAAACCCTGGTTCCTGACAAATTGGTATCAGAGCTTCAGATTTTATCTTATACTGCTTTTGTTATGTTCAACACTCTATTCCGAGCAGATTGAGCTAGGTGATGCAGTAATCTCTGCTGCAAGTTCAGAAATTTCTCAAAAAGTGATCAGGTGTTCTATTCCTAACTTATCTCTTTAGATCTGTTGAAATTCTATTGTTACAAGCTAGAACTGAGGACGTTTAAGATGTATGAACTCATTTTCATTCCAGTAGTTGTTATTAGCTGTTTTTATTGAAGAAACTCATAAAAATAGTAGTATTAGTACAGTGAAGTGAGTTGTGATAATCTGCAAGTTGTACTTGATGTTTTGTGTGTGATCTGTGGCTTAAGTGTGAGTTTTAGTTGATTACTGGAGTTTGTAGTTGATGTATTTGAAGTTGAGATATGTGCCATGTAGTGAAGTAGTTTCAACAATCCTGTGAAGTTTTGTGATAACTGTCCCCTAAGTGTTTGAGGAATTGCTTAAGAGAAAGAGTTACTCTAAAAGTGAGGAGTATGCTGAATCATCTCTACAAGGAGCTTATAGGATGATGCAACAAGATCTTCAAGGCCATATGACAAGTACTGAGGATAAGATTGACAGGTTAAGGAGGCAAATTGAGATGTTAGTAATTGGATTGAATAAGAAAAGCATGAAGAAGGTGGACGTGGACAATGATTATGTGGATGAAGATGAGTACAAGGAGAATGTGTTTCCTGGTTCTAACTATAAAGGAATGTACAGAGATCCTTTACATGCTGCACTAGAAAGACAGAAGCTATTCCGGAAGCAGCATAAGGTGGAAGATTTTAAGAATGCTGGAGGTTATAAGGAAAGAGAGGGACAGAAGGATACTCAAAGTCTGAGATACCTCAAACAGACTTTTCCAGTATATAAAAAAGGTTCAGATGCTCTGGAATGGTTGAGAGACTGTGAGGAATATTTTTCTATCTATGAAGTGTGTGATGGAAAGAGAGCAGCCATAACATCTATGCATTTGTATGGAGTGCCAAGATCATAGTACAAATCATTTATGATTGGGCAAGACAAAGCATCTTGGCAACAATTTATTGAGGCTTTCACAACTAGGTTTGGGGAGCTGGAGACTGAGCTAGTTTTTGAAAAGTTCAAAAGATTATAACAAAGCCATTCGGTGGAGAAGTACTTTACTGAATTTGAAAAAATCAGAGGTCAAATCTTTAAGAAGATACCTAGTATGCCTGCTGACTATTTCTTAGAAAATTTTATTGGAGGACTTAACAATGAAATCAAGGGAATGATTAGGTTACTGGAACCTACAACTCTTGAGCAAGCCCTCAGACTTGCAAGATACTATGAGAGCACTCTGTAAAATCAATCAAAGAAGTTTGGTAGTGCTGGTGGATATACAAAGACTAGTTTTAGCAGCACTCAGGTATCTAAAGGAGTACAATCCACTTCAAGAAACATTGTCAGCTCTAAGGCATCCTTGTTGATTCCTAGTAAAAGTACATAGGTCCTTAAATCCAAACCCAGGCCACTAACTTATTCTCAGAGGGAAGAAAGAAGGCAGAAAGGCCTATGCTACTACTATGATGACAAGTTTGTCAAAGGCCATGAATGTAAAAAACCTCAAAGTTTTCAAATGATAGGAGATGAGGAAGATGAAGGGTATGAGGGCGCTCCACATTATGATGAATATCCAAAAGATAGTGCTGAAGAATGGAAAGCTCGAGAATTGATACTGGCAGCTTTAGGAGATGGTAAGGAAGCAGTCAAGCAACCATTGGTTATTGAAGGAAATTATAAAGGGAAAACTGTTAAAATTCTGGTTGATGGGGGTAGTACACTCAATTTGGTAAGCACTCAAGTCTGTGAGCAACTGGAGCTACAAGTGGAATGTGTATCACCTGTCTTTATTAAATTGCCTAACGGAGAGGTCATCTACTCTGATTAGAAATGTTCAGAATTTTTCTGGCAGATGGAATCCTTGGTTTTTAAAGCTGAGGTGTGGGTATTGGAACTATAAGATTGAGATATGATCATTGGAGTGCAAGGGTTGGAACAATTAGGAGAGGTACAATGCAACTATGGAACTCAAACAATCAGATTTGAGTGGGAGGGGAAGCAAGTTACTCTGGATGCAGGGAGTAGTTGGAAATTATTGGGAAATTGTAATCAAATCAGTGTTGTCATTCCACTATGGATGGAACAAGTCAAAGCTAGTTATGAAGGAGATACCGAAGTCCAAGGCCTGATTTCTGAAGCTATTGTGGATAAAACTGGTCCTCAACAGTATATTTATTACATGGTGCAAGGCCTATTACAGTATCAAGGAAAATGGGTTATAGGTAATCAAGGAGTTCTGAGAAAACAGATTTTTGTTGAATTAACCAGCAATGGAATTAGAGGGCATTCAGGCAACAGGTAAACTTATAAAAGGATTCAAGATTATTTCTATTGGACCACCTTAAGGCAGGATGTAGCAAGGTGGGTAAGAGAATGTGGGATTTGTCAAGAGGTTAAAGGTGAACATGTGAAGAAACCAGGGTTGCTACAGCCACTTGAGGTACCTACTAAACCTTGAAAAGATATATCCATGGATTTCATCACTGGATTACCCAAATCAATGGGGTTTGAGGTAATTTGGGTAATAGTGGACAGATTCAGCAAGTATGCCCACTTTGTACCCCTGCAGCATCCCATATCAGCTAAGAGCCTAGCATTTTCCTTCTTTGATCACATTTATAAACTACATGGGTTGCCTGATTCTATTGTTAGTGATAGAGACAGCTTGTTTCTAAGTAAATTTTGGCAAACACTGTTCAAAATTGCTGGTATTAGACTCTGTATGAGCACAGCATACCATCCCCAATCAGATGGGTGCTGATAAGTGGAATTTTATACCACTTAGAACGTCTTATAATGGCTTGAATTGATGTCTTGGAATCAATTTTTTTGTGTATTTGATGCATTTTTCTAGTGTTTGTGCATTTCAGGGTATTAATTGCATTTCTGGAGAGATTTCATTAAGAATAAGCCTTGGCATGTGTTTGGCATTGCGCATGGGAAGATAGGAGCAGAATGCAGCAAGAAACGGGAGCAAAAATAGAGCATTTTCCAGAAGGGGTCTGAGCGCCCGCTCAGGAATGCTGAGCGGCCGCTCAGGGACGGAATTTTAAAATAATTATTTTAGACTCCAGATTCTGTTAAGCTTCCAACTTCTGAGTTAGCTGGGTTTTATGGGACTCCTATATAAGTAGTTTTCAGAGACGTTTCATACAGTGTTGGATCGTAGTATTAATCGACGAGCGAGGAGAGAAGGAAGAAGACCGTTTTAGCACATCGCAACGAAGAGGAAGCATATTTTCTTGTGATTCTTTATTTCATTGTAACGTTTGATACTAGTTTTCTTTACTTTGAACCTATTCACTCTTGTGACATACTCTGGTTTAATATAAGTAGTTTTAATTATTCTCGTGTGTTATTATCATATTTTCATATGAACCCATGATGACGATGAGTTCTATCATGGGCTAATCGTGATTATGGGGTCGTAACGGATTTACTATGGAATTCTTTAGTTAGTTGTTTAATACCTTAGTGTGTGATGATTGTATGATATCTAGTATTGGTTGTGCTTATTCGTCTTATGTGCATCACGAACATATAAGATAGGGTGTTAATCTCTTGTGAAGCGACGGTGGATCTTGAGCTTTAGAACTTGCCATTCTAGCATAGGTTCATGTATGTGTATGCATGATTAGTGGGTAACTCTAACCGTTTTACTTGCCCTGTGTAATCATAAGGAATAACTTTTGCTTAAATCGTTATGTTGTCAAATTCTGTAGACATATAGGGTCTCAACATAATTGATGCCTATTCAACGTCTATCTTAATTGTGGATGCTTGGTAGAATGGTATTAGTACAATAAAAGTTGGCTTTTATCAGTTTCGTGTTGTTCGATTAATATCATCACTGTTGCATGTTAAGGGTAATGACAATGACTATTGAAGAAAGTAGTGATGAAGTTGTGATCTCATGTGTGTTTTAATATTGTTAATTCAAGTGTCAATTAAGTGCTTAATTCTCGTAGTTAATAATTAATTAATCAAATCTAAGTATTATTGTCTTAACATTGAGAAGTAATTATACATTGGTGAGTGTGTGTTAATTGAACATAATTAGTCTGAGTCTCTGTGGGAACGAATTAGAAAGTATTCTATATTACTTGCGAACGCGTATACTTGCGTGTATTATTAGCGCATGTTTCCGCCCTAACAAGTTTCCGGTTGTGTTTCAAGTACCTTAGCGAGCGTTTATGCAAACACGTTCTCGTACTTGCAAGAGGACTTTAGATACGGCTGAGGAGACAGATAAAGTTCTTGATATTCCAGAGAAGATAGATTTTGAAGATTCGGATTCAGGAAGTGAGCAGAAAGAGCTAGTAATAATGGGTGATCATATAGTTCCGGCAGATCCATCTCTTATGGACTTTTCTCGGCCTAAAATTGATGACATTCAGTCTAGCATCATGCACCCGGCTATTGAGGCCAATAACTTTGAAATCAAGTCGGGCACTATTCAGATGGTGCAGAATTCCGATTCTTTTGGAGGTGCTGCGACTGAAGACCCCAACATGCACATAAGGAATTTTGTTGAGATCTGTAGTACTTTCAAATATAATGGTGTGACTGATGAGGCTACCAAGCTGAGGCTTTTCCCATTCTCACTGAGGGATAAAGCTAAGGACTGGTTACATTCTGAACCAGCTGAGTCCATCACTACTTGGCAAGATCTTGCACAAAAGTTTCTGGTAAAGTTCTATCCAATGGCGAAGACTGCGGCTATGAGGAGTGCTCTTACTCAGTTTGCACAGCAGCCTACAGAATCCATGTGCGAAGCTTGGGAGCGCTACAAGGAGATATTGAGAAAGTGTCCACATCGTGGTATGCATGATTGGATGGTTATCACTGGTTTCTATAATGGTTTGGGGGCCCAATCTTAGCCCATGCTCGATGCAGCAGCTGGAGGCGCCTTGTGGGCCAAAAGCTATACTGAGGCTTATAATCTGATTAAGACGATGGCTGCAAATGAGCATCAAAACCCAACTCAAAGGATGATTCCTGGGAAGGTAGCAGGTATTTTGGAAGTTGATGCAGCTACAGCTATTGCAGAGCAGCTCCAAGCGCTGTCTATGAAGGTCGATTCTTTAGCCACCTATGGAGTCAATCAGATAGCTATGGTCTGTGAGCTTTATGCAGGTTCTCATGCTACGGATCAGTGTTCTCTTGGTAATGAATCTGTTCAGTATGTGAACAATTATCAACGACCGCAGCAGCCTGTGCCAGCTACTTATCATGCTAATAACAGAAATCATCCAAATTTCAGCTGGAGTAATAATCAGAATGCTATTCAGCAACCATATCAGCAAGGCATAAGTAAACAGTTTAATCCACCTGGATTCCAGGAACCACAGCAGTATGCTCAAAGGCAATCATATCCTCAACAAGGAGGTGTAGTTCCACCCTCTAGTGCTGATTTTGAGGAACTTAAGTTGTTGTGCAAAAGTCAGGCGGTTTCTATCAAGACCTTGGAAAATCAAATCGGTCAAATAGCCAATACAGTGATCAATCGTCAACCTGGCACACTTCCCAGTGTTACTGAAGTGTCAGGCAGGAAGGAAGCTAAAGAGCAAGTCAAGGCTATTACCTTAAGGTCTGGAAAAGTTGCTGATGCTGAAAAAGTAAAAGATGGAGAAGCTGAAGTTGGTGATGAAGAAGCTAAGCAACGGGAGAAAGCGGCGGAACCAAGGAAGACTAATGTTGAACACACTCTGCCTGAGGGTAATAAAGGGGAGAAATAGCTCTATCATCCACCACATTTCCGTAAGAGATTGCAATAACAAAAGCTGGATAAGCAGTTCGGTAAGTTTCTGGAGGTGTTCAAGAAACTTCACATCAATATACCTTTCGCTGAGGCTCTGGAGCAAATGCCTAGTTATGCGAAATTTATGAAGAGTATTCTTTCAAGGAAGGTGAAACTGGATGAACTTGAGACCGTTGCTCTAACGGAAGAATGCAGTGTTGTGCTGCAATAAAAGTTACCTCCAAAGCTTAAAGATCCAGGTAGCGTCACCATTCCTTGCACCATTGGCAAGTTGTCTTTTCATAAGTGCCTGTGTGATTTGGAAGCAAGCATCAATCTGATGCCGTTGTCAATCTTCAAAAAGTTGAATTTTCCTGATCCAAAGCCCACCTACATGTCTCTACAATTGGTTGATCATTCTATTACATACCCACGAGGCATAGTGGAGGATGTGCTAGTAAAGGTGGATAAGCTCTTCTTTCCTGCAGACTTTGTTATTCTGGATTTCGAGGAAGATAAGAAGATTCCCATAATCTTGGGGAGACCTTTCTTGGCTACAGGTCGTACCTTGATAGATGTGCAGAAAGGTAAACTTACTATACGGGTGCAGGATCAGGATGTGACATTCAATGTATTCAAAGCGATGAAATTCCCTACAGAAGATGAGGAGTGCTTAAAAGTGGATTTGATTGATTCTGCGGTTACTTCAGAACTTGATCATATGCTAATGTCTGATGCATTAGAGAAAGCCTTAGTGGGGGATTTTGACAGTGAGGATGAGGATGGAAATGAGCAACTACAATATCTAAATGCTTCTCCTTGGAGGCGAAAGCGAGACATGCCATTTGAATCTCTTGGTACTTCTGACCTCAAAAATGCTGAAGGAAAGCTCAAACCATTTATTGAGGAAGCACCTACCTTGGAGCTTAAACCATTTCCTGAACACTTGAGGTATGCTTTTTTAGGTGATGCATCTACTTTACCTGTTATTATTGCATCTGACCTTTCAGGTAGTGAGGAGGACAAGCTCTTGAGGATCTTAAGAGAATTCAAATCGGCTATCGGATGGACTATAGCAGACATCAAAGGGATCATCCCTTGATACTGCATGCATAAAATTCTGCTAGAGGAAGGTAGTAAGCCGACTGTTGAGCAACATCGAAGACTTAATCCTATCATGAAAGAAGTGGTGAAGAAAGAAATTCTGAAGTGGCTGGATGCAGGAATCATTTATCCTATTTCTGACAGTTCTTGGGTGAGCCCCGTGCAATGTGTACCTAAGAAAGGAGGTATTACTGTGGTAGCAAATGAGAAGAACGAGCTCATCCCCACACGAACAGTCACAGGATGGAGGGTATGCATGGACTACAGAAAGTTGAACAAGGCCACAAGGAAGGATCACTTCCCTCTTCCATTTATTGATCAGATGCTTGACAGGTTGGTCGGTCATGAGTATTATTGTCTTCTGGATGGTTATTCGGGGTATAATCAGATATGTATTGCACCAGAGGATCAAGAAAAGACTACCTTCACTTGTCCATTTGGCATGTTTGCTTTCCGCAGAGTTTCGTTTGGCTTATGTGGCGCACCGGCCACTTTTCAGAGATGTATAATGGCTATATTCTCTGATATGATTGGAAATAATGTCGAGGTGTTCATGGACGACTTCTCCGTCTTTGGACATTCGTATGATGAATGTTTGAATAATCTTCGTACGGTGCTCAAAAGGTGTGTGGAAACTAATTTGGTGCTCAATTGGGAAAAATGTCACTTTATGGTGCGTGAAGGCATTATTCTTGGGCATAAGGTCTCTAGAAAGGGTCTTGAGGTGGACAAATCCAAGGTGGGAGTCATTGAAAATCTTCCACCACCTATTTCTGTGAAAGGAATCCGTAGTTTTCTTGGTCATGCGGGTTTTTATCGACATTTCATCAAGGACTTTTTGAAGATATCTAAGCCGTTGTGCAACTTGCTTGAGAAGGATGTGCCTTTCAAATTTGATGAGGAATGTTTGACGGCATTCGAGACGCTCAAGAAGAGTTTGATAACTGCACCAGTTATTACGGCACCTGATTGGACATAGCCTTTTGAGCTGATGTGTGATGCGAGTGATTATGCGGTGGGCGCAGTTCTTGGGCAGCGCAAGAATAATCTCTTTCATGTGGTCTACTATGCTAGAAAGATTTTAAATGGAGCTCAAATGAACTACACCACTACTGAGAAGGAGCTCTTGGCTATAGTCTTTGGTTTCGAAAAATTTCGATCTTATTTGCTTGGGACAAAGGTGACAGTGTTCACTGATCATGCGACCATCCGCTATTTGGTCTCCAAGAAGGATTCGAAGCCTAGACTCATTCGTTGGGTGCTCTTGCTACAGGAATTTGAGTTAGAGATCAAGGATCAAAAAGGTACTGAGAATCAAGTAGCTGGCCATCTCTCTAGATTGGAGAATCCCGAGTCTACTTCACATGATAAGACATTGATCAACGAATCTTTTCCGGATGAGCAGTTGTTCGCAGATATTGTGAATTATCTTGTCAGCAATATAATGCCTCCTAATATGAATATAGTTCAAAAGAAGAAGTTTCTGCATGAGGTGAAGTGGTATATGTGGGATGAACCGTATTTGTTTAGACAGGGTGCTGACCAGATCATCAGGAGATGTATCCCATTCTGTGAGACGGAGGGGATATTACGAGACTGCCACTCCACAGTTTATGGTGGACATTATGGTGGTGAGAAGACGGCAGCTCGTATTCTGCAAGCAGGTTTTTTCTGGCCTACTTTATTTAAGGATGTTCATCAGTTCGTTTTAAGGCGTGATCGTTGCCAAAGAGTGGGAAATCTTACGAGGAAGGATGAGATGCCGTTAAATATGATGCTTAAAGTCGAGGTCTTTGATGTTTGGGGAATCGATTTCATGGGGCCATTTGTCTCGTCCTGCAATAATCCGTACATCTTGCTGGAAGTCGATTATGTCTTAAAATGGGTAGAAGTCAAAGCTCTGACGACGAATGATGCAAAGGTAGTGTTGAATTTTCTTCATAAGCAGATTTTCACAAGGTTTGGAACACCACGAGTAATCATAAGTGATGAAGGGTCGCATTTGTGCAACCGTAAGTTCACTTCTATGATGCAGCGCTACAATGTAAATCATCGTGTTGCTACTGCCTATCATCCATAAACGAATGGTCAAGCGGAAGTGTCTAATAGAAAAATCAAGCACATTTTCGAGAAGATTGTTTGTCCGTCAAGGAAGGATTGGTCTTTAAAGCTCGATGAAGTTGTTTGGGCTTACAGAACAGCATACAAGACTCCACTTGGGATGTCCCCGTTTCAACTTGTGTATGGTAAGGGATGTCATTTACCTGCGGAGCTTGAGCATAAGGCCTATTGGGTGTTGAAGAAGTTGAACCTGGATCTAGATGCAGCTGGAAAGAAGCGAATGCTTCAGCTAAATGAACTTGATGAATTTTGACTCCAAGCGTACGAGAACAACAAAATGTACAAGGAAAAAGTGAAAAGGTGGCACGACAGGAAGCTATATCCTAAGTCATTTGTGTCGGGGCAGCAAGTTCTTTTATTCAACTCTCGTCTCCGACTTTTTCCTGGAAAGTTGAAATCAAGGTGGTCTGGACCTTTTATTGTCAAAACTGTGTTTCCACATGGAGCGGTGGAGATTTTTTAGAATGATTCGGACCAAGCATTCAAGGTTAATGGTCAGCGTTTGAAGCATTACTGTGGGGACACGGCAAACCGGGAAGTGGTTAGTGTCGTTTTATTGTCAACTTGATTAAGGTACGCTACGTCAAGCTAATGACGAAAAAGAAGCGCTTCTTGGGAGGCAACCCATGATTTGTTGTTACAGGAACCCTTAGAAGTTAGTAACCTATCCAAAACCACAAAAAAATCAGAAAAACAGGGCAAGAAAAAAAATTCCAGAAGACTCAGCTCTGCTGAGCGACTGGCAGAATTTTTTTTTAAGCCTTATAAAAATCCAAAAAAATCTGAAAAATCAAAAATCAAAACACAGCCCCACTACCCACGAATTATCTTCCCATTACCCACATTTTTAACCCTCAAACCCACTCCTAATCAAATTTTACCCTAATCTCTACCCTATATATACATATAACTATTCCATATACTCCCCCATACACTTTCAAACCTTAAACTCTCTCCCATATTCAAAAACACAAATATTAAACACTTTTTCTCAGTTTATATGGCACCCAAGAGATCCAGGACTATTGATAGCAGCAGCACTGTTCCTACTGCTGATTCTTCGAGGGGTACTGCTGCGAGGCCTCGTTTGTTTGATAGGGCTGCTGAGGAGGAGTATACTAGGCTTCTAGGTAAGCCGATTTTGAAGGAGAGGGGATTCTTACCATCGGGGAGGGATGGTGAGTTGTTGCCAATGATTGCTGAGAAGGGTTGGATTGCTTTTTGTGAGTCACCAGAGGCAGTTCCGATGAGCGTTGTTCGTGAGTTCTATGCGAATGCAAAGGCTGAAAAGAATGGGTTTTCTGTTGTGCGGGGGATGACGGTGGATTATCACCCTGAGGCGATTCGCCGTGTGATTGGGCAGCGACAGAGGAAGCCCACGGAGGAGAATTGGAATGAGAAGACTGCTGAAGATTTTGACTTGGATTTGATTTGTGCTACTCTCTGTAGGTCGGGCACGGTTTGGACTTTCAAGACTGGGACTAATGAGTATCGCCATTTTCTGGCGATTGCGATGAATAGGTATGCCCGTGCATGGAATGCCTTTATTTGCGCTAATATTCTGCCTACTTCACATGCACATGAGGTTACAGTTGAGCGAGCACAGTTATTATGGGGTATTTTGAATGAGGAGTACTATATGGACCTTGGTGAGTTCATCTACCAAGGAATTCTAAAGTTTTTGAAGGGAGCTAAGCATATGAACATCCCTTATGCATCCATGGTTACAAAGCTTTGCCGAGCAGTGGGAGTTCAGTGGCCGTCTCACGAGCAGTTGTAGCTATCGGCCGCTCATATTGACTCCGGTACTCTGAATGCGATGCAGGAGTGGACTGGTGGAGAGCCCGAGGAGTATGGGCTGGGTTATCATCTTCCAGGAGGGCGTCTAGCACGCGGTGCTACCATGGCGAGACCAGGGCGTGACGAGGCAGGCTCTTCTAGAGCTCAGGAGGGTGCTGGGATGGTTGATGCCCAGTATAGGAGGCTGTCGAGGAGGATGGGTGCTATGTACGAGACGCATAGCAGGTTTGCTCAGGAGCTCACCCTTGCGCTTGGGACTGCTTTTAGAGGCCTTGGAGCTGACATCCAGTGGCCAGTTTTTGGTGAGGACTCTACATATCCGCCTCCTGATACTCCACCCTCTGAGGGTGATGATGATGATGATCTCTCCGAGTAGGTATACCCTGTGTTTCTTTCTACTACCTTCACTGGGGACAGTGAAGATTTTAAATTTGGGGGTGGTAGTTAAGGAATATTTTTTGTGTGTGTCATATAGTTGCATATTCATGATAATTTAGTTCATATAATTGCATATTTTTGCCATATAGTTTTTTTTATATTTTATTTTATTTTATAGTTTTATTTATCATGTCATGTAGCTCATGCATATACCATGATCCCTTTTTCGTTGCTTTACCAATTGATTTGTGATGTTGATGCGAGTGTAGTGATAGTGTTAAAGTGATATTGAGTCTTGTAGATTGACGTGTTTGCTAGAAACACTTGTAATTTCACTAAGTCTTAGAGAATGCTTAAGGACTAGATTGTTGTTATGGTTTGATGGTTTGCAAGGTTAATCTATTGATTATGCTTAGAATTTATAATAGGTTCTTAGTGATAAAAGGCATGAAAAGAAAAATTGGAGTAAAAAGTGGAATTCATTGCTAATTGTGGCTAGGCATCAAATGGCTAGTAGCCGGCTAGTATTTTTATGCGAGTAGTCTAGGGTTGAGCAAGATGGAGCGAAATGCACTTGCTCAGAAATTTTGAAAAAATATTGAAAAAAAATATAGAAAAAAAAATAAAAAATAAAAAAAGGAGAGAAGAAAAGAAAAGAAAAAATAGAGAGTTAATGCATAATTGATCACGAGTGGGCTCTTTGGTATTCGAGTTATTAAGTTCTTAGGGGACTTTGTGCCTAGTGACCTAAGGCTTTTATAGTCTGGGATCCGCTAACCTAACGCTCGCTTCATAGATGTCATTGTATAAGTCTTTTGTAAACTTCACTCATTGCACGGTCAAATAAGCATTTGTGTGTTGTGTTAAATAAAAAGCATGATTCCGTAATAAGCTCCAGTAATCTTGAAGTGTTATAAGTCATTTTGTGCCTAGAATTTTATTCTTCGTATAATTATGTGATTACCTTGAGGATAGTCGAGTTATGATAATTGATCTAGTTTTGAAGCATATATGTTAAGCATCCGCACACACCACGTTTCCGGCTGTATGTTAGTTTGCATGATTTGATTAATCTTTATTCGCCTAATTGCATTTGTTGAGATGTCGTAAGTTGGTTGGTTTGGTCGTAGTAAGGGGGATCGCTGCATTTCATATAGATTGCATTCATGCATGTTTTTGTTTTATTTTTGAGTCTGTGACGCTTGAGAACAAGCATCGATTTAAGTTTGGGGGTGTGATAAGTGGGATTTTATACCACTTAGAACGTCTTATAATGGCTTGAATTGATGTCTTAGAATCAAGTATTTTGTGTATTTGATGTGTTTTTCTAGTATTTGTGCATTTCAGGGTATTAATTGCATTTTTGGAGAGATTTCATCAAGAATAAGCCTTGGCATGTGTTTGGCATTGCGCGTGGGAAGATAGGAGCAGAATGCAGCAAGAAACGGGAGCAAAAACAGAGCATTTTCCAGAAGGGGTCTGAGCGGCCGCTCAGGGACGGAATTTTAAAATAATTATTTTAGACTCCTGATTATGTTAAGCTTCCAACTTCTGAGTTAGCTGGGTTTTATGGGACTCCTATATAAGTAGTTTTTAGAGACGTTTCATATAGCGTTGGATCGTAGTATTAATCGAGGAGCAAGGAGAGAAGGAAGAAGACCGTTTTAGCACATCGCAACGAAGAGGAAGCATATTTTCTTGTGATTCTTTATTTCGTTGTAACGTTTGATGTTAGTTTTCTTTACTTTGAATCTATTCACTCTTGTGACGTACTCTGGTTTAATATAAGTAGTTTTAATTATTCTCGTGTGTTATTATCATGTTTTCATATGAACCCATGATGACGATGAGTTCTATCATGGGCTAAACGTGATTGTGGGGTCGTAACGGATTTACTATGGAATTCTTTAGTTAGTTGTTTAATACCTTAGTGTGTGATGATTGTATGATATCTAGTATTGGTTGTGCTTATTCGTCTTATGTGCGTCGCGAACATATAAGATAGGGTGTTAATCTCTTGTGAAGCGACGGTGGATCTTGAGCTTTAGAACTTGCCATGCTAGCATAGGTTCATGTATGTGTATGCATGATTAGTGGGTAACTCTAACTGTTTTACTTGCCCTGTGTAATCATAAGGAATAACTTGTGCTTAAATCGTTATGTTGTCAAATTCTGTAGACATATAGGGTCTCAACATAATTGATGTCTATTCAACATCTATCTTAATTGTGGATGCTTGGTAGAATGGTATTAGTACAATAAAAGTTGGCTTTTATCAGTTTCGTGTTGTTCGATTAATATCATCAATGTTGCATGCTAAGGGTAATGACAATGACTATTGAAGGAAGTAGTAATGAAGTTGTGATCTCATGTGTGTTTTAATATTGTTAATTCAAGTGTCAATTAAGTGCTTAATTCTCGTAGTTAATAATTAGTTAATCAAATCTAAGTGTTATTGTCTTAACATTGAGAAGTAATTATACATTGGTGAGTGAGTGTTAATTGAACATAATTAGTCTGAGTCTCTGTGTGAATGAATTAGAAAGTATTCTATATTACTTGCGAACGTGTATACTTGTGTATATTATTAGCACGTGTTTCCGCCCTAACAGGTGCATTGAAAGAGTAAATCAGTATTTGGAGCAGTATTTGAGAAGTATGACTAGCCAAGTGCCAAGGAAATGGGCCTCATGGTTAACAACTGCAGAATGGTGGTATAATACAATATTTCATATTGCTTTAAACTCCACTCCCTATGAAGTGGTGTATGGTTCTAAGCCTAGACACCTACCTTGGCTGAACAGGAGCAAAACCAACATTTCCTCATTGGAGAATCTGTTGGCTGAGAGACAATAACAGTGGTTTATTTTAAGGGAGGTGTTGGAGGTTGCTCAAGAAAGGATGAAGAGTTATGCTGATACAAAAAGATCTGAAAGGGAGTTCAATGTTGGAGAATGGGTGTATTTTAAGCTACAGCCCTATAGGCAGGTGACAGTGGCTATCAGGAAGAACCTTAAATTGTCTACTAAATTATTTGGGCCCTATAAAATTCTGAATAAAATTGTTAAGGTTGCCTATAAACTGGATCTCCCTGAATCTTCCAGAGTGCATCATGTTTTCCATGTTTCTCAATTAAAGAAGGTTATTCGACAAGCACAAGTGCATAGACAACTTCCTCAGGTGACAGAGCAGGGAATATTTGATCTAAGTCCTCTCAGATCATTGGACAGCAGAAGCTTGGTTAAGGATCACAAGGTTGTTCATCAGGTGTTGGTGCAATGGAAAGGATGCAGTACAGATGAGGCCACCTGGGAAGATGAGGATCTATTGCAGATTAACTTTCCAAACTTTCAGATTACTCCATGAGGATATGTTGGTTATTGAAGGAGGGTGGGATGTTAGGAATATTATGAGAAGACTATATTAGTAGTGTCTTAGTCATTTAATAAGGGGCATATTAGTATTTTACTTACAGTAGTAGTCCTGTAACTTACAGGCTAGGCTAAGTAAGGGTATTTTAGTACTTTGGTAACTTCTGGAAGTCTATAAATAAAGAACTATCATTTGTAATTAAGATATGCATATTATAAAAAGGAAAGCTATTTCCACCAACTCTCTCTCTCTCTAAACTCTCTCTCTCTCTCTCTCTCTCTCTATAACCGAATTTTTACTTCTTCTACAAGATATGCATCTCTCTATCATTTATGTGTTTCTTCTTCATCTAATCTGTTGATTCTCTCTTGTTCTCTAGCTTAATTCTCTATTCTAGTTATCATTTCAGTTCTATTAACTCAGAAAATCCAAAAACACTCAAAATCTCACAAAAACATAAAGTCAAAAACCCTAGTTCCTGACAATGACCCACTTAATTTGTTTGCATATAAAACTTTATATTATACACATATCCATAGATCTTTCACATTTAAATTTATCTCAACCCATTAACCTACGCCTAAACTGCTCCATAATTATAGCAAATTAGTAACTAAATATATGGATTGGCACATTATGTATTTTATCATCATTTTTAAAATTCAAAATTGTAACTAATTCTCACATATCTCTCAAGAATGGTGATACACACTATCAATTAATTTCTTCTTCTTCTTCTTTCTCCTTCTCCTTTCATCTTTATTTTTTCTCAATTTTTGTCGTCTACTTTAATATATATTTATATATGTATACGTGATTTGTTTAATTTGTTTAATTTTAAAAGTTTGTGCAGGATGAAGGGATAATCGACCGTACACCCATTATTTCAAAATTTATAGTTCAGGTTTGTGATATGATATTTTCTCTACCTTCTTCTTCTTTTTTGATTTACTATAGTATTTTGATTTTTAAATGATGTTGTTGTGTGAATATAAGTTTGATTTTTAACTAATGTTTTTTTATCATCATGTATGAATAAAAGTTTGTATGTGTGTATGTATATATATTTGTATGTGCGTATAAATTTGTGTTGGATCTTGAAATTAAGATTTATGTGGTTATACGAGACTATTCTACTAAGTCACCGAGTAGAATTTTGATACTTCTCAGGAGGAGGATAAATGAAAGGCGATGGAAGTAGTTGAGATGAAGGTATTACATTATTTTCCATTTTTGTTTGTGTCAGTGTACCCAGTGGAGTGTTTGACATAAAAAATTGTGAACATAGTATATTTTTAGAACATCAGGTGTCATGTCCTATACATACATACAAATCAAAGTTTTCTTGAAGAAATTTATGATTTTTCTTAAATATATTGGTGATACAGAATGTGAAGAAAATAACTGAGATTAAAATCCAAATATGCACCTCCGCAGAAGGCAGTATATGACAGAGTTGGACTACTTGATAAATTGATAAACCAATCAGTCATCTGGTAACCTTGGTGTTATTTGGCGCACAAGTGTTTCCAATCTCGGTGTCATAGGTGCTAATCTTTGTGGACAGTCTGTGAATTCTGCAGGAATGCATGATCAATTATATAATATGCAAATGCTTGAATATGCATATTACAAAGTCATCCTACTACTATTCAAATTTATTTCTCTAATTATGTAACATTATTCCATGTCCCAATGTCTATACTGCTATTAAGAACTTAAATTATGTGCTTTCTTGGAGATTAGAAAACATAGATATTTTGAAAGTTTGGATAAGTAAGCTATGTTATATGATTGGATCATACATGTGTGTATGTTGAAGAATATCCTTTTTACAGTTAGTAAAGCCTCTCTCATGCATGTGCCCTCAGCATCAAAGGAGAAGAAAAAGATATCCCAAATTCTTTTATGAAACTGATTCTTTCTATGTGCTTTTGTATTATCAAGTAAGTCTGTTTTTCTCTAAGATACCTTAATTTATTCTTATTTTTTAAGTTCTGAATCTTACGTCCTCTTCACGATAGAAAATCTGATATATAAATTGTCAAATGGGTATAATGTGCAACTTTCTCTTTGTGTTTTATCTTCATGTATTAAAATTTCCTTGTGTAACTTGCAGTTAGAAGCAGTTGTAAAAGACAAGATTTTTTTCTTTCAGTGTTTTTATCCGAGTGTAAAAAAAAGGCCGTTATGTTACAATTTTAATATAAGGCTTTTATATTGTAGTTACTTTCCGAAAGTTTTTTCTCACTGTCTGCATGCCTTTGTAATTTTTTCAATATTTAGCTACTGCTACAGCGTGCTAGGTTGATAATAAACGTTGAAATGCATATATCGCAGTGAACAATGATCAAATACTTGGTGAGTTGATGTGTCTCGGATATCACTAAGCTAAAATCTAGCATTTCTTTAACAAGACCACAAATTCAAGTGTCTCAAAATATTCAAGTTTTTCTTTCCGGTACCTACTTTTTCTGCTCAACTTCTCTAATTTTGGAAATTCATCTCAATTTACAACAAACAAATGTGAGATCTGAGATTTTTTTACACATTTTTTCAGAAGTGGTGATATTATAAGGACTGATCGGAAACTTTTAAAAAGTTAAATTCTAAATATTAATTGACATCCCCCAATCATATTATATGCCTTTTATCAAGTTATGATGCTTAATTGTTGTTAATTTTATATTTAAAATTTACTTCGTACAATATAGCTGCATGTATTTGAATTTATACGTATTCATAGTGATCACATCATTTATTGATTATAATGAATGGTTCTTCTACATTAGGAGCTATTGCAAGGCCTGAGAAAGTTGTGGTTCTGTTTTGCGATACACTAATTGAGGTGAAAATTGTTTTTAAAGACTTGCATGTTTGTTGTGCATGGCAGCTTCTACATTTTGTAGATGTAACGTTGAGTAAATCATATAGTTTTCAGAGCACGTATAATTGTGACTCCCTTATAATAAAACAAGCGAATATCCTTGTGTACATGTCATTTTCTCAAAATCACTTTAGGGAATAATAAAATCCTGAATAAAAATATTCTTTTAATAAGAGTATATATTGACCCTTTCAAATCCTTTTGTAATGCGAAAGCTGAAAATTTTAGAAAATGTAACTCGCTATACACATAACAATTAGCAGTCAACACATGCTTGTAACTATTGGAATTTATTATATAATATAGACTTTGATACTGAGGAATTTTAGAAAATTTCGGCATATAATATTCGTAAATCGGACTATCCACCTGTAATCCAAATCCATCCCAATCCATTTAAAAGCAAATCAACAAATCTAACTTTTAAAAAGAAACACAAGTTCAACCTGTCCTAACCGATCAGGTGAACAACTAGAAAATATAACATGATAACTCAACATTAAATTTTAATAGTAGAAATAAAAGCACAACCATATTATATATATGTGCAAATGCTGAGGAGGAGAGACTCTGAAGATCCAGCTGGCCGACCATGCAACCTAACCTGAAAACATGAGCGATTTTAATGAGTCGCAACCCAGTGAACATATATCATCATATAATATACTCTAGTAAAATTTACATATTTCTAAAGCGATAATCTAGTATGTTGCATTACATAAAGACACTTGTATAGGTACATGTTAACTCATAAAACTCATAATATCATATAAATATACCTGTAATTCACATAATAATCATTTCAGATAATCATCCAATTAAGCCAAGTAATCATTTACTATAAATGCGACATATGCATGTGACTCCATTTTCTTTCACTTTGTTGTGACTGACCAACTTGACTTTAGCATCTCCCGGGACTCCTTTCCTTAGCCTCACGTATTAGGTTTAATAGACTTTTAGGATCTTGGTCCATCATATGATGGCCTCACGTATTAGGTCTACAGACTGTTAGGACATTGGTCCAAGGCTTTTCCTTTAATACACATTCTCGATGACCTCCCGTAAGACTTTTAGGATCTTTGTTCATCATTCGATGACCTCACGTATTAGGTCTATAAACTTTTACGATCTTGGTCTCAGTGTTTTCTTATTTATAGTCTCGAAGGACTTTCCCTTGTTTTCACGTTGATGGCTAGCTAGGCCATTACTTCTTATTTCTGATACTAAAGTAGTGGCAGTCACAACTCTTTTATTTAGTCGATATGTAAATGCATGACATGTATATTACATATCAACTTTCAATTCACATAAATGTATCCGATGATCTGAAATTCTTGTCATCTATCATCTAATCAAATATGATTCCTGATAACGATCGATTCCATATAATTTACATACTATAATATACCGATAACGATCGAGGTCATGTAGCATATTAACCTTTGTACACAAAAACATGTTAACGACATATAACCATTTCCAAGTGATCATCTCAAATCTATAGATTAAGAGAAATGTATAATTTAGCACATATATGTAGGAAAGATCTCAAATTTATACTCACTTTGGCCTCTACAATACTTTTATTGATTTTTACATGATTATTATTACAGATGTTTACTCTTCTCGAATTTTGCTAAACCTTTGAGATCCTCACAACAAGCTATAAGCTCTTCCCATAACTCAACCCAAGATCAGACAAGCTTAATAACAATCTTTCTCTAGTTTCTCTGCATAACCCAAGCTTCTCTTTATCTCCAAAACTCAAGTAAACCGCATAATCATACACACACACATACATATATATAGGCAAGAGTATTGGAGTAATAATTGAAGAAGAAAAATTATGTGAATATGTATGTATGTGTATCTATACGAGAGAGACGAGAGATATATGAGAGGAGGGTCTTTTCTCTTTTTTCTGACATATTTATACCCTCTTGCTACAAAGCATATACCTTCAAATTGGTACAAGTAAATCAACTAATTCTTTTTCCTGAGAAAACTAGATATATAATTCTAAATCATGTCCAAAATTCACAGTATAACATGAAATTTACTATTTTTGACATAGGTTTGAAGTTGGACTTTCTGGGCTGATTAGGAATTGCCATGACAGACCTTAAATAATTATCTCTATCTCGAATTCTACACATTTGGTGATCGCAATCTTTTACCTATGTGTACTTTAAACATAAACTTACAATTCGTATTCTTTAACCAACAAGAAATTTGATGTTTAGGTCTCTCAAAACTGAATCCCAAAACTGAACACCAAAGCTGGAAATCAAAGAATCTATTGTGCTCAGCATAGTAAAACAATTTTAATAAAATGAAAAACAATATTTTTAACATGAAACTTTCCAGATTTGTTCTTAGAGATATAAGTGCAGTCCCTCGTAAAAATATCAAATCAAAATCAGTTATGTAACTAAGTGAAATAATAGCCCAAATTTGCAACGATACACATAAAATTCTGTGTTGCGCTACCTCTACTAAATTTGCGATAACTTTTTACTCGCATACTCAAACGATGCAAGATCAGCGCCTAAATATACTAGAAACAAAATAGAATAATTTCATCCTAATTGTATTGACCAGAGCTGCAACTAACGGTTTCAGAACAGCAGAACAGCACAGGGAAAATTTATTGGTCTTCAAAATTTACACTTTTGTTCATTATATGAAACTCCAAATCAACCATAATCACCTCCACTTCTTATTTAAGCCATAATCATAACGAGATCGTAAGTTGTGCACTTATGAATATTAACCAAGGTTCACTAACTGAGGTTATATATTCATCCCATACCCATACTTACTTACTACTTACACTAATCAAAACTAATTAATAATCATGCTTCTTTGAAACAATTACTCCAACAGGTTGCAAGCGTGCTTAAGTATTTATAATTGCAACATTAAGAACTCAAAATAAAGTTCAAGAATGAATTTAAAATCATAGATAAAGGATCACCTTATCAAAACAAGCTTCGAATTAACAATCACAATAGCAAAGCAATATCCTCGACTGAATATACAAGCGTATGCGTGTGTATATACATATCAAAGACAAGAACTGAAACATGGCAGCAAATTTCAGATCAAAGCAACCGGAATAAGAATTATACGGCCATGGGCGGACCGTAGGCTGGGCTGTGGTTGGCTCCAGCCCAGGTCAAATTTTTAAAGCCCATTTAATTTTTAGTATAAATTTTAGACACTTGTACATCCAGTCCAGGTAAGATTATTTAAAGCCCAGTTAATAAACATAAGCAGCCCAACAAATATTTAAGAATCAGGTTTATGAAAGATGGCAGCCCACTTTAATAATTAAAAAAAACAGCAGGGCTGCAAAAGCACTACAACTACAGAAGCACGTGGTGTGACTGCTCTCGTGCTTAAAAAATACAAACCCTTCCACTTTTTAAAAACAATCCCCATCCTTGATTAAATATTAGGACTTCTTTTGTTTCTTTTTTTCCCTGCCACGCCCCCGCTGGTTTACTTTTCTTTCACAAAATCGATGTAAGTTTGTTAATTATATAGTTTAACTTTGTCGATTAGTTTATTTATATGTATATATTATCTTTTAATTTATAATTATATAAGGTATAAATTTAATTTAAGTAGTTAATTGTGAGAACCAATTGTCAATACGTCATATGTAATTAAATTAAATAGGTTAATCTTATTAGATAAAGTACTGTTGAAAAAACTTAGAGAAAAAAAGAAGACACATACATTTTGCAGAGAACTTGTACGGCTATATTTCTTGTTTTTTCTTTTCCTCTTGTAAAACTCAAGGTAAACTAGCCATTATATAGGCTTTACAAACATATTAAAACTAACTATTACTAAAACTAACCACTACTAATTAATGGGTAAATTACATGTCCATAATTTACTCCATAACTCCACTACCCCACTACTAAACAATTCTAAAATAATATTTTTCTCTAATAATTAATCTATTGCTAAATATCTAAAATATCTAATAATTAAATAAATAAATAATTAATAACTAAATTTAAGATTATTCCAACAAGTACCGGCATTTGGAATGAGTGATTGTTGCTGGAAAAAAATTTAGTTACCGGTGCTTTTTAAAATCTGAATTTGATCGGATACTAACACCCTGAAATTATATATTTAAGTATCTATGTGCTCTTTAAAATTATAGGCATGGACATGGTGAATTTAAAATTATATATTTTAGTATTTATGCGCTCTTTAAAATTAAAGACATTTTAAATTTATTCTATTAAAGAATTTTAATTTTGTTGCAGGAATCAAGGTCGGAAAAAAAGACATTATTTTCTTATTTTCCTACTTCCAATGCTACTCTTGAAAATACTCTTAGTGGTGCAGCTACTTCCAATGTTTCTCCTAATGTTACTCCCACAATTACTCCTAATTCTACAATTATTTGTACTGCTACCGTTGATCCTACAGGTACTGTCAGTATTACACCTATTACTAGTCATGATCTTCCTAGTGCTCCCGCCATAGCTACAGCTACTCCTAGTGCTCTTCCTACATATACAACTAGTCCTATTGATCTTACATCTCTTGAACGCGACCCTGGTCTTCGTCGTCCTATTTAGAAGTATCCACCTAATGTTCGTGATGATATTAGGCGTGAATATATAAGACTTGGAGCATGTCAACCTAAACTATACAAAGATCAATATCCACCTACCGAGTTTGGAAATCAACGTCGTCGATTTCAAGCATCTTGGTTCAACTCATGGCCCTGGCTAGAGTATTCAGTTTCAAAAGATACTGCATTATGTTTTCCATGTCTTCTATTTGAAAAGGATTCATCTTCACAACATGCATTTACTATTGATGGATTCAAGAATTGGAAAAGAGTTAATGATAATGAGAGATGTCCTTTCTTGGTGCATATTGGAAAAGGTAATTCGCCGCATAAAAAAGCAACGAGTTCTCTTGACGGGTTGACCAATGTTACAAGACATATTGACAAGGTCATAAATTCTCAATCGTTGGAAGATGTGAAGAAGAATAGACTGCGCTTGAGAGCTACTATAGAGGATGTCCGATACTTGAGCTTGCAAGCATGTGCATTACGGGGTCATGATGAATCATCAACTTCTCGTAACAGAGGTAATCTTATTGAGATGATCAAAGTTTTTGGTAGACTAAGTGTTGATATTTCAAATGTTGTCTTGGAAAATACACCAAAAAATGCCATGTATACTTCTCCCAAGGTAAAAAAAGATATTTTGCACATACTTGCTTCTAAAGTAAGAAATAAAATTCGTGAAGAAGTTGGAGATTCTAAGTTTTGCATTTTAGTTGATGAATTAATAGACGCATCACATAAAGAACAAATGGCTATTGTGATTCGGTTTGTTGATGTTCATTGTATTATTCGTGAGCGCTTTTTTGATATTGTTAATGTAGCTGATACTACCTCATCAACTCTTAAGAAAGAAATATATGACGTTATTACACGGAATAACTTGAGCATTCATAATATGAGGGGTCAGGGATATGATGGTGCTAGTAATATGTGTGGTGCATTTAATGGTTTACAAGATCTATTTTTTAAAGAATGTCCATATGCTTATTATGTACATTGTTTTACTCACCGTTTACAACTAGCATTGGTTGGGGCTGCTAAAAACAAGATTCTATTTGGGAATTCTTTTCTATGTTGTCTCATGTTGTAAATATTGTCACTGGTTCTTCTAAACGCCTGTTGGAGTTACAGACTGCATATGGAATAGAGGTTGACAATTCTGTGGCAAGTGGAGAACGTGAGACTGGTAGGGGACTTAATCAGATTGGGAATTTACAACGATCTTGATCCACAAGGTGGAGTTCTCACTTTAATTGTATTTGCAGCTTGATTGATAAGTTTGGTTCAATAATTAATTTGTTGGAAAATATTAATAATTGTAGTATTTCTTCTAACTCTGTGCGTGGAGAAGCTAGAGGATCCCTAAAGGCACTGAAATCATTTGACTTTCTATTTGTGCTATACTTGATGCATAAGATCATGGGCCTTACAGATTTGCTTTGTCGAGAATTACAAAGTAAATAAATTGATATCTTAAATATCATGGATTTAGTTGCAACAACAAAAGAATTGTTAAAATCTTTAAGAGATGAGGGTTTTGACGTTCTTTTGGATTATGTCATGTCGGTATGTGTAAAGCATAAAATTGATATACCAGATATAAATGCTCGTTATATGGATGGTATCCGTTCTGTGCGACAAATAGATGATATATCAGTTGAGCATCATTATCATTATGATATATTTAACTCTGCAATTGATTTTCAGTTAGAAGAGCTACATTATAGGTTCAATGATGATGTTGTGCAGCTTTTGAGGTTAAGCGCATCTTTGGAACCAAAGAACAATTTCAGGTTGTTTGACATTGAGCATATTTGTACACTTGCTACTACCTTTTATCCTGCTGATTTGGGACAACAAGAGATGTACCATCTTAAACTTCAACTTGATCATTACAAGATTGATGTGGTTAACCATGCTGAATTTCAGGATTTGTCTACTCTTTTTGATTTATGTCTACGGCTAGTTGATACGGGAAAGGCAACACAATACAATTTAATTTATAGGTTGATTTGTCTTTTAACACTTCATGTTTCTACAGCAACTACAGAAAGAGTTTTTTCGACCATGAAATTAGTTAAGACTGATATTAGAAATAAAATGGGGGAAGAGTATCGGAGAGACACTATGCTTATAAACATTGAGAGGGAGTATGCCGAAGAAATTGATCCAGATGAAGTGATAGATGAATTTTATGCCCAAAAGAATCGTCGAGCACAATTCAAATAATGTGAGTAAATGTTCTTTTATTTTTCATGGTAAACTAGTATCTTTAGTACTTATTTTTTACATATTTTGAATTTCAATTAATAATATAGTTGAATTTTATGATTTTCACTTTATATGTGTATGCTAGTTTACTCACATATTATTTCACTGAATCACGTAAAAAAAAATTATTCCAGCCCCCGTAGGTTTATAATCCTGGGTCCGCCCATGTATACGGCGACCTGAAAGTGGCCGGAAAATAGAACCGGAATTACAGCGGCAGCGAGAGGACAGGAGAAGCAGGGAAGTACCATGAGACCGGAGAAAAGAGAAAGAGAGCCCGGAGATGAGAGAGATCGATCGATGGGAGAGATAGAGATGCCCCGTCTGTGTCTTTTTCTTTTTCTTTTTCGTTTTAAAAACCACATCTCCTGCCACGTTTCTAGTGAGGAAGGAAATCAGGCCACGTATAAAATCAAATGAACACGTATCCCGAGAGCCTGGTTTCTGTTCCGCGCTTTGCAATTTAACGAACTAATTTGCGGGTAAAAATAACCCGAAAAATCACCAAAACAAATTTTAAAATTCTCAAAATATTTAAAAACTAGTAAAATATATCAATTTCATAATTTTTGAAGTATTTTTGAATTTAACTTTGGACCCGCTCCTAAATACAATCAGAAAATCGTTTGGGGATAAATGATGGGGATAAATGATTGACGAAATATTATTCTCTAAATTTTATAAATTCCTATAAATAATTATTGAGATTATAAAGCCATAAAAATAATTTTAAAGATAAAATCAATATTTATGAAAATAAATCTTCAATAAAATCACATTTAAAAATAGAAATAAATTAACACGACTCATCTATTAATAAGATAAACAATTCTCAACTGCAACTGAGTCACACATAATTAATATTAATACAACACATAGCTGGTAGAATCATACCATATATTTATTTATTTAATATTCATATTTTAATAACATAAAAATACAGATCATTATAGCTTAATTATGAAACTAACACATAACAGCTAATGTGCTTATACAGGAAACTAACACATAACAGCTAATGTGCTTATACAGGTAAACATATAATATTCTTCACATTTAACCATATATTTTACCTACTAAATATTGACAATAACAAGTAACATTTGCAGTCTTTAATAAAATATAAATGGCTTATTCTTAAATATTAAATGTGTGTTGGTGTGTGCTTCTTGGACCGAGATGTGACAATAACCAAGGGTACTTAATCATTTATATTTTTCTATTGGATTTGTTTGTTCATTCTAGAAGTATAATTCACGTTTTTGTCTCACCAACCTGGTATATACAAGTTACTAATGCATGAAAGATATGCTATGAGAATCATAAATGAAATTACGTGTATATTTGATTTGTGACTCCTCAACCTGCCTACTTATTTAATATGCATAAATTGATTTATCACATCTTTCCACCATTTAATGTAATTTTTTTATTTAGCAATAGTAGTACTTCGTAGCTATACTTTCTGAAATCTGGTGTCAAACTACTACAGTATTATATTATGTGCATAGACTGTTGTGTGACATGTATCTCCCAAATAGTTGAGATATAATCAGTAAAAGTTTTATCAAAGTATTTTGCTGGATTTCAATATAGTAAAAGGCGTGGTGTATTTTATTAATAGGTGGTTAGTTAATATAATGGAATCCCTGGTGTGATATAATCATTTAGTATTTAGTATCGGAGACAATGCCGAGAAACTGTCAATAAAGATCTTATTTTGATTTTATTCCAATTTCAAAATTATAGTATATCTTCTATCATACTTTTTAGTTATAGAAAGGCGTCGTCGAAAACGAAACCTAGAAATAGTCAATTAATGTCTTATTTTGATTTTGTTCCAATTTCAAAAATATTGTATATCTTATTTTATACCTTTTTAGTTGCGGAATACCAGTCGTCGTCGACGACGCTGAAAAATTATCAGTAAATATCTTATTTTAACTTTATTATAATTTTAAAATTATTGCATATCCTCAACAATATTTTTTAGTTTTAAAAAACGACGCCGAGAAACAGTTAATAAATATCTTATTTGAATTTTATTCCAATTTCGAAAATATTGTATAGTTTCTTCGCCGAAAACGAAGCTAAGAAACAGTCAATGCACCCACCATTCCCAGCAATAAGTCGTCGGTATATATCTTATTTTAATTTTATTATGTTTTATACCTTTTTAGATGCAGAATACGAGGCGTAGTAACTTTCAGTAAATATCATATTTTGATTTTATTCTAATTTTAAAATTATTGTATATCCTCTATTATAATTTTTACTTATTGAATATTGAGAAATAGTAATATTTTATTCTGATTTTATTCCAATTTCAAAATTATTATATATTTTCTTTTATACCTTTCGAGTTACAGAACACCCGACGATGCCGAGAAACTATTAATAAAGATTTAATTTTGATTTTATTTCAATTCCAAAATGATTAACAAAGAAATATAAGTAAAAAAAATTACATTATTTTTTAATTCATGCTTCTCCAATTAAATATACATATTCTATATCTCAAATATACATATTAAAAAATAATATAAATATAGTAGGATAAACAATGTAATAACTAACTTCCCACTTATGATTGAAGTGATAAAGTGATGGTTACTCAGTAGTAGTTGTAGTCGAAGTGAAAAACAAACGTTTTTGACGTGAGAGAAGATGTGTCAATTTGTCTTGCACAAACACTTTGGCCGCAATTTGGAATTTACACATTTTTATGAAATTTTAATGCATCGATGTTTTTCTATAATTATGTGTGTAAATAATGATTTTTGCCTATTAATTTAATTTGTTTATTGTTTTATATAATATATTTGTAACAAAAATTTTGGCGGGCAGTGCAGCGCATTATTCGTGGCTATATAGTATGTTATATTATTTCTGTAAACCCAACATTACGGCTTTTATGGCAAATTATAATTTAAATTGCCAAATTAAATGAAAAATATTTTTTACCTATTTATTGTAAAAAATATAAAATTTATAAAAAAAAAATAGTTAGCACACGTAGCGCGCGGGCAAAGGTTCCTGGTTCCTCTACTACTTTTAAAACTACATAGAATTTATTTTAAAAATATTACTTAAAATAACAATGAATTATACTCCCTCTTTCCCATTGAATTTTATGCATCACTTTTGACACGCTTTTCAATGTTACTTTAAAACATAACTCCACAATATTTTTTTAATTATTTTTTTCTGAATAAAAGTTTTATGTTTAAATTTTTATTCAAAAAAAAGTAAAAAAAACATTATAACTATATTTCATAGAAGACTCGAAATACGTGAAAACAGTGCATGTATAAGTAATTAAAAATAATAAAAATTGAATATATAAATTGAACATACATATAGCAAGTTCTTGTTATCATGTCAAATTGAAAATGATATTGTATATAATCAAAATTATACGATGTTGCATTTGAATATATTTTATTTTATTTTCAAAATTATCGTATTATCTATATATTAGTAAATAGTAATTGAACATGCCAACCCCCCATTGATTTGTTTTAATCTGTTTTTATTATATGCTCATTGTCAAAACGATCATTATCCATCTAATAAATTTACTACAGATGAACTATTTGATAATCCAGATGCAAACTTGACGGTATGATGGTAGTTCATACAAAGTTTCCATGTGAATCTAATCCAATGAGCATTTACAATATACAGTAGGTTTAATTGTTCAAATCTTTATACTATATACCGACACAGGATGACAAATCTTATTAATCTGCAACTTTGCCAGGGGGGCTACTTCAGAAACTATAGCTGGTCAGACTTTCCCTTAGAAGATTTCATTCATCTTCTCTCCAGCAGCCTCACCTTTTCAAGCAACTCTCGGATGGTATTTGATGCGTCCTACACAAATGGGAACATTATAAAAGAGAAACATAAATAGATCCTCACAAAAGCCAATAGATCTTCATAAAAGCCAGGCATTACTAGTTGCATCTGTAACAAATTTAAGAGAAATGAATAGATAAAAAAATAACCTTTAGCTTCTTCCTCAAATTCTCCTCCTCAATATCACGACGTAGTCTTTCCTCTGAGAAAACATCTATTAAACTTTCTTGTTCCTTGTTCATTTCTTGAATTTTCATCTCAATCTGGATAAACAAAAAAAAAACAATAAGAAGATGCCTCCACTATCTCCTGGCAAGAAGTTTTTCCATCCAATCCCAAAATCAAATACATGGATTAGATTTCCCCTTGGCCCCCTTCAAATTTTCTTTTTGTTTACCAGGCAGGATGGGTAGAGAGGAAAGTATTCTACCAATCTATTAGAAACCCTTAGAGCAGTAGATCACTTGAGTACTTTATTTTAGATGGACGGATATAGTACTTCAAGAAAAAGTTTGCCCTTTTCTTGAGAATTTGACAACTACGGCAGTTACAAGAAGGTGGCTCAAAATTTACCTTGGCTTCTAACGAAGCATTCCGATTTTTTTCATTAAGTAGCTCCTGCCGCAGGTTCCGAGAAATCTCTTCTTCTTGTGTTAGTCTACAGAAAAAGGACAGAACATAAGAAGTAATCATCAAAAAGGGTTAGACCCTGCTTGATCAAGCATGATGCATAAATATAATTGATTGATGATGAAAATGTCACCTTTTCTTTAATTCACGGTAGTCTTCTTTCAGATTTTCAAAGGTTTTAGTACCATATTCTGAAGGGGAACCACCCCTAGTTGCATCTACATCATCTCTCTGCCAAGAAAAGTTTCTATCAATATAAACCCCCAAGAAATCAAACTTGAACAAAACTGAAAACAAATCTTTAAAAGTATTATTTTCCCGACTGAACAGCTACAAGTAAAAAATAAGCTTCGAGTGCATATTTTTCTACAAAAAGTACATATTCATAGCCTAGTAGATACCACTTTCCTTTTAGTTAAAACTAAAAGAGGGCGAGGGCTCAAGCCTCAGGGGAGGCATGTGTGCGTGAGTAATTAAATTATTGTAATAGACCAGGGCCAAAAAAACATTATGAAAAGATACACATGAATAATTGAGTGTATGTTCCAACATATTCCAAGGTTTTTAAGGTTTTATTACACATAATTTGTCTTCCAAAATCTGAATAAAAGATACACATGAATAAGCGATTGTATGTTTTTTTAATTCATGGTAGTCTTCTTTTTTAATTCTGAAGGGGAACCACCCCTACTTGCATCTACATCTGTCTGCCAAGAAAAGTTTCTATCAATATTTCCCCACTGAACAGCTACAAGTATCGAGTGCATATCTTTCTACAAAATGTACATTTGCATAGCCTAGTAGATACCACTTTCCTTTTAGTAAAAAATAAAAAGAGGGCGAGGGCTCAAGCCTCAGGGGAGGCATGTGTGTGTAGTATTTAAATTATTGTAATAGAACAGGGCCAAAAAACTTTATGAAAAGATACACATGAATAAACGATTGAATGTTCTAACATCATTCAGTTTTTCAGATAATATTCTGTCATAAAATGCCCAAGGTTTTTATAAAATAAAAGTTAGCACATGCTAGTATTTGCTGAATTTTAACATCTCAAATAGAAGATTTACTATAACAAATATGCGGAGAACTGTCAACCCCGTGAGCCAAGCAGAGTCTCATGTTTTCAATATATCTCCCCTCCCCTCTCCCTAGTTACTCAATTGTCCTCCATGTTTCTACTTTCTATTTTATGTGCACAATCATTAATCTAATTTGGTCACAAGCAACCATGTAAGAGCCATTTTAAATGTCCAAAAGGATGACACAATACAACTATGAGACATACTATCTATTTTAAGTACTGAAACCTGTTAGTTTTTTATAATATATTTACACAAAAAGGTATGTATACAGTAAAATTCGCCCAAGCAACCCCCCTCCCCCCAAAGCAACACATAAGCAGATAAGGAGAGCAGGAACGACCTTAGATTGCAGGGGTGCTTCGTCTTGATCAGCTGTTCCGTCTGATGAGCAAGTTGGTTCAGCATCAACGCGTTCCAAACGAGTGTGTGACTGGGCTCTAGGGAAACTCCTAGAAGACTTCTTTGATGATAAACCTTTATGAGACATTCCACCATTTAATTGTTCTTCACCTTCAGATGCAGAATCTTGCCCATCATCCGCAGTGGCTTCATTTGGGGAAGATGATAGTTCTACATGGTTCTGTTCCGTTCCAAATTTCATGGGGCGTCTCCTTCTTCTTTCTCCCTTGCTATATTCACGGTTTCCACTGCCAAGACCTTTATCCACACGTCTTGAACGTCTCTCTGCTTCTTTTACCCCACTTTGATGCGAGGAAGGTTCACCTAATGAACCCAGAAAGTGTGCTTTCCCACTAGAGACATTACTGTTCCTTATTCTATTAGAAGGCACTTTAGGACTATATTCAGGAGTAGTCTCTGGAAAGTTATGTCAAAAGAGCCAAATGTCTCGTCACATAATAATATAAAGATAAATCACTTGAAGGGATATAAAGCCAACATGGTTTCTTCGATATTACCTCTATCATCTTGAAGTTTCCTATGCCTTCTTGCAGCATAACCGATTCTGTGACAGTTTGTTGACCTAAAAGAGTCAAACGTTAGTGATATAAAGCAGTTCAGAAAATAACATATATATCACAAAAATAAGAATATACCAGTATGTCTTTTGTATTTGAATTAATTTTGTCTCTAGTCTTGACAGAACTATCGTTCTCTCAAATCCTTGTTTATCATGAGCTGGTTCAACAAAATTAGCCTCCAACACCCCTGGAGAAAAACCAATGAGAACTAATTTTGAGCATGGTGTTGACAAACTAAAAGAACTTCATGTTTCTTTACAAGAAGAAACACCTATAACTCCACGGCCGTCACTTCCCGCTGCATTCCAAACCCTCCAGAATGGCTGACATAAGGAAAAAAACCATATGAGAACCAATGTAAAGTTTATTGAGGTGTACCGAAAAGTGCATCACGCTCATAAATCAGCAATGAAGTAATAGTACAAAAGAATATCTATGGTAAGTTATTCACTAAAAGAGAGATATGAGAACCCTGATGAGCCGATTCTTATGATAAACATTGTATCCTTGAACATCAATATGTGCCTTAGCATCCTTTACAAAACCCATAGTTACAACAGCTACCATCTGATGACAAGGTAGAAAATCAGTCAAATAGCAGTATTGAGCAGAAAACAACACTATGATGCAGTCAGTCAAGCATTACATTTAAATCTTTTGGGATGCCATCAGCGACCGGATTGGGGCGATATGTAACCTCCTGGGTCATCATCATATCATTCACTATGTTATGGTGCTCAACATCTTTGCCACGGAGAATGAAACGGAAGCCTGGGGGAACTCTGAGATACAGAATTGATGCATAACTCTGTGGAATTAAAAAGGACAATTAATTAAATCACTAAGCAAATGAAGTCTGTAAATTTTTTAAATAATCATGGACAACAGTACTATGTAAGAAAGTCTTTTTTAATATCCTGATAAGACATTGTGCATCCTCCTGTCCTCCATCGGTCATACACATTGATTAATTCAGCCAGTGCATCCTCCATTGATCATACACATTGATAAAATCAGTTAACTCACCCTTAATGAATGCCGATACGTCAAGAAGTGTCTCGAGTTAGGAAACTGTTGTGCCATCTGTATATTTTTATCATCTCGATTAACACCTCTTATTTGGATGTCCTGCAGACAACATATCATAAAACTTGAACTTAATCAAAATTGTTTAGACATATGACCCATCTTGAGTGTGGCCAAACAAGAAGAGATTATTCATTGCTTAATTTAGTGGCCAACCCATGAGAGTGACCAAAAAAAGATGGTCCATTGTATTCAAACAAGTACTCACATGTTTGTCACTATCAAAATCAAGTTCCAACAGTCCTTGACCATCCTCCCAGAGATTGTATATGATTATACGGGTACCTTGATCTTTCATATGATTAAACTACATTGGACAAAAGATTACAAGAGATATCAATCAGTAAAGTTATTAACAATGTAGATGTAATGCAAGAAGGATTCAAATTTAGATGTGATTTTCAAATGCTATATACAGAAGGAAAGAAACTCAGATGAGAGGGTAAATACAGGTGAAACGACCATTTAATAGTAGGTAAGAGAACCAAAATGTAGGAAGCAATATTTAGGTAAGTATCAATAGCATCCAAGGTTCGATTCATAAGATTTTTTTTCTATTGTATTATTAATTGTTTGCAAGAAACATCACATTCATGCGTATGTATGTGTGGGAGAAGGGGGAGGGGGGGTTAGACGGTAGTAGCCATTTACAAAACAAGCTCATACACCTGATCTTATCATTTTCAAATCCCAATAACCCAGAACAGTATCACAGTTACAAACTGGGAAGACAGTCTTGCATACCGCACAAAAACTTAATAGTAATATCACACACACAAATGAAAGGATAAACATTACTTTTGAAGAAATTACTTACGCCCAAAAGAACTGCAAACTGCTGAAATATAAAAAATACCTGTCGAGAAAGTTCTGCCTCGCTTGAAAATGGAGACCACTGCAAAATGGTCTTTATATTCCTATCCCAGTCAGCAGTAGATGATCGTATCATCTTATTCCATTCCAAGCTACTTCTTTCATAATCAAGCTTTCATTTTAATTTGTTTTTGCAAGGGAAAAAGATGTTAGTAAGAGCCTGTCTGTATGATGTATAACATATATTCAAATTTGGCAATCTAGAATGCAAGGAGAACACATAGGAAAATATCTTTTATAATAAACATCAGGACCCAGTAGAAGAAATTAATTAGAACCAAAGCTATGATGGCACTGCTGAATGAAAAAATATTATATGCCCAACTGGACGGAAGGCAGAAGGCTAAACGCCGAAGTGAAATTCGGTCTTCCGTACTTTCAGCCTTATAATAAGATTTCGGTTGAGTTTTAACAATATATTCAGCCTCTTCGATACATAAGTTCTAGTTTATACTCCTTTATACATGATACAAAAAGTTAGGCAAAATTCAAAGCTGGACTATTAAACTTTACAGGTTTAAATAGTGTGTACTTTTATAATAATTATCTTTTTATAATACATAGTTTGGCCAAAATAAAATATGGAGTATTAAAAACAGTAAAGTTCATATAAAATTGCATCAGATATTTAATGGTTATAGATAATCTTTAAATCATTTCTTATATTTTTATTAATATGCAGGCCCCTGTTTCTTACAGGCTGTGATGTTTGTACTCTAAATAAGGGAAACATTCTGCACAAGATCTCCTCGCATAGAGAAGGGGAAAAAAGTGAGGAGGAGATCTCTGTCTCTCTTTATTATATCAAGCATATTCTTAACAGAGATCTACTTTCATATATTTAATTTTTCGTGGCTGCTCAAAATGAACACTCAAGCTGCCAAATGTTGTAAGCCAGATTAAACAGAACAAATGTTAGACATTATTTGCAAGTCTAAACAGAGATTAAAAGAAAGAGGTCATCTTTACCATAGGAACTACGATATCTTCTTTTCCTGTACTCCTCAGGAATGTGTAGGATAGCAAACCAATGCTTTGAGTAGCTCTGAGATAAAAAAATGCAAATATTCTTGTAATTGATCATTGCCAGTATGCTACCAGCAAATAAGAATGTGGAAGAAAATAGAACAGGCAAGAAAAAATGAGGTATGGCTTCAAAGACTTCAGCAACGAGTATGCAGTACTGAACGACTGTATTGTGACCACTGCTTGTCAGAAAAAAAAGACGAACTAAATACCCAACCTGTATCAACTGTCAAGAAAGATATACCAAGTCATGTAACTACCAAACTGGACTTCCATAAACCACAAACACAAAAGCTGCGTGGGAAAAAAAATAGAGACCAAGTCCAAACCTATATCTTGCTTACGGTGCCAAACACCAATACACTACCTACTAAACATATGCACAAGTAGGCTTTCTCAAGCATGCGTCATGTAGGGTTAACAAGAACACCGAGGCCTAAAAAGGGCAGATTAATAATCTTTTTTTACAAGTATTGCCGGTCAGGGTTCATAAAAAAATGAATGCTTAACCCAATTCTTTGTATATTCAAATTGTGTATCATTTTAAAAAAATGTCTGTATACTTTCAAGATAGCTCCGAAACAAAACTTAACTACTGGCCTCGATTCTCACCCCTACAACCATATGGATATGGGACAGGGAAGGAAAAACTGAGATAGATGCTTGAGCACTCCCAGAGGTCCTCGTTATTAGGATATAACACAAGATCCAGCTGGAGCTTTCTTCTAACACCTTAAGGTTTTAGATGATTAGTTTACTAAACATGGTATCTGCGCTTTGGTTAGCAGAGGTCTCAAGACTTAAGATTTTAGATGAGTTGTTTACTTAACAACGGTCGCCGGTCTCCAATCTACCTCTTCATAATTTGTGTACCAAATCATCCAAACATTCCTTCTAGTTATCTAAAATTAAAATATGTGCGCAAGATATTCCCAAAAGAAACTTGGGCTGGTCTTATAATCTATGATAGCACCATATCCAGAAGATTCTATAGTATATTAACTGATTCAAATTATAGAATTATTTTTCATTAAAAAAATTATAGGAATTTATACGGTAAACTTTGCTTTAATTTACGAAATGTTGGTTAAATTTCTTCTAAAAAATGTTCGTCTTAGCTCTCCTTACGAAAATTATAACTGAACGTCATATACCCAACCCCTTAAACTTAATACTATGTCCAAATCATTTGACATGACAGCCACTGCTCTTGCAGCCCAATTAACCGAGTCAATGCACCAACATCCTTCACACATCAACCCTACTTTCACTTAACACAAGTCAATCAAACCATTGGACTTTCACTCAACAATCTATCGATGGATCTATTATTTCCCTAGGAGAAAGGAGAAAAGAATAGTAGAACAGGAAGAAAGAGAAATACAGTTCTCTTGGATTGTCCTTCAAATCACACCACATATCTTGTTTTGTCCATAGCGCCAATTGTCCTCATAACCTTATACCTGTCCTTCTATAACTATACATCCCGCTAGAATATTCTGTTTTTATAGAACAGCTCAAATAGTTTCTATCTTAAAGAATAAAGATTAGAGACCTTGCCAAGATGTGAAGAGTAATATAGGTATGGATGCCCAACATTATGTGGATTCTAAAGTAAGTTTTACTTATGTTACTATTATAGTAGATAATCACCATCTAGATATGATTTATAAGAAATATCTTTTATGAGTCCACCTTCAGATCAGAAAAGTTTGGTTTCAATGTATATTGGGATTGTGTTTTGTACTAGAAGCATATTAATTTGGTACTAAAACTATTTGCATGTAATTATTGTACTTGGATAATTGTTTCAAAACCCATGTACATAATTTCCCCCTTCCTATCAAAATAAGCTCTAGCAGATGGCATGCGATTCTATCTTCATTTACTGGATTTAATAATAAACCAAACTTCCTCAGTGTCACCATCCAGTGAAAACAACTACAAGTACATCAGAAAAAAGGACATACATGTTTCTTTTTACGCAAGGAAATGTAATAATGTAGAAACGGGGAAGTGAAAATCATATAAAATTACACTGCTGGATTTCACAAAAGGTGATTTTTAAAAATCAAAACATAATTTCTTTACTGAAAGAGCTTATAGGTCTGTTAGTTATACACGCACACACACACACACTTTCTTGTAATAATGTAATTTCAGTATATTTGTGAGGAAGGTAATTAGCAAAAAGAAAAAAAAAGATAGATGATGTCCTTGTGGAACTTAAGGAAAGCGCAACTGAAAGTATGATAAGTAGAAAATATGAATACTACTAACGAAAGTTGAATAGAGGAGGATCACTAGAGAATGTGAATAAAAGAAAATGCAACCTCTTTCCAGCTGACCCAGAACAACGTGAGAATACAATTACGTCTGCTCCAAGCCTCATGGTACTAGTTTTGAAACCATTTCCATCTGACAAGACAATGCAATGTAACTTGGAAGAATTACTACAGCCACATTGTAATATTAAAGTAATGCAACATATTAACAATCACATCAAAATGTAGAATTCTATAAATATAATAAAATTGTGACTTACATTGTCCAATTGTATTTGCCACTTTACTTTTGAGAGAATAGCCCAAAGACATGCACTGCCTCAGCTTTTCGGGATCCATCCCTCCTCCATTGTCTAAAGTTAATATTGCAATTTGTAATGATTACACAATATTCTCACAAACACTAAACGTCTACGCAACATTACGCACCATATACAAGTACCTTCAATCAGTAACATTCTGCTACCATCTTTGTTGTTTTTAATCATATCAATGTTAACACAATTAGCTCCGTTCACAGCCTGATGAAGATGTGAAACAATTATGAAGCCTTGAAAAGATAATATACTATGCCATCAAGAGGCACGAAGACACACTGACACAGATACCTCATCCAGTGAGTTGTCCAAAAGTTCCGCAAAAGCTGCATAACATAACATTTAAGTTTAAATAGGTATGTGCCATGTACACATTGTTCATGGAATGAGCAATTAATCAAGACAGAGTTACACAACATTACCACCAAGGACCCATTTATGACTGGTAGCGTTGGAATGCAGGAACCTAGGATGAACGCGTACATGATCCATACCACCTGCAGATATAGAAATAGGTAAGAATTAGCTAGCTAGCTTGGAAGAATGTGAAAGATGTCTAATCAGATGTGAATTGCAATAAACAATTAGCTTCTACACTATCACTTATTTGTTTATTCTTCTCACATTTACCAGTATAACGTCAGCAACATACACATAAACATTCAAGAGAGCATTTACGTGCTCGTTACAATTTGTATTGACAAGTAAATAAAAGCTCATTTTTGGCCTAATCGAGTCACGTATATTTAGAGATCAGATATCGTATTCTAACTGCTATATGGGAACCAAATACATCAAAAATTCTTACAACAGGCTCCTTGCTCATCTTTGTAATGATTAATTATTTTAGACTTTTTCCACCCATCACCTTCTCAGACTATACTAACAAAACCTACAAATTATGCAACTGTTACGATATGTAATAAAAGTTCAATTTAGCCTATCGGATTCGACTATTTTAGAGCTTAAATAGCATATCTTAACTTCCACAAAGCAACCAAGTAGATCTAAAAGTCTTACAATAGGCCCATAGGTCGCTAAGCTTAGTGATGATAAATTACATTAGACAATTCTTCATCCGTCAACTTCTAAAACAATATCATCACAACAAAGGTCATATACTTCAGACCACTCACAAACAGCTATGGGAAAACCATGAGGTCAGGCCTGCCTAAGAAATCAACAAACTCAGACACATATCTAATTAAGAATTACACACATTCTGGGCACACAAACACATTCTGGACAAGCTACTGACATTACACCTCACAGCACATATACACTACTAAGTGCTAATGCAGTAACCAGATGAACACAGGGTATACCTAATTAGTGGATTCCCAAAGCTCATATTCTACACATCTTGCAATTTCAATCTTTCTTTGAACCGATTAAAAAACTAAAAAAAAAACATTTCAATTGTTGCTCGGTTGAAACATATGATAAGCTAATGAATATTTGCAAAAACTTCTAAGTAACCAAAACCGTCAACCATTTTAAAAATCAAAATATAATTAGCCTTCTTCTAGTATTGGATGCAAACTATGAAGCTTAACCAGTCCCAGCTGATTTGATGTGTCGGGTAAACGCGGGGCCCTTTCTCATTGTCATATATGGGCCTTCTTTCCTCCCAGCTAATCACAGCCACGCACCCCATTTTAGTATGATAACCTTCCCGTTGGACTGTATCAAACTGCTATATGGGAACCAAATACATCAAAAATTCTTACAACAGGCTCCTTGCTCATCTTTGTAATGATTAATTATTTTAGACTTTTTCCACCCATCACCTTCTCAGACTATACTAACAAAACCTACAAATTATGCAACTGTTACGATATGTAATAAAAGTTCAATTTAGCCTATCGGATTCGACTATTTTAGAGCTTAAATAGCATATCTTAACTTCCACAAAGCAACCAAGTAGATCTAAAAGTCTTACAATAGGCCCATAGGTCGCTAAGCTTAGTGATGATAAATTACATTAGACAATTCTTCATCCGTCAACTTCTAAAACAATATCATCACAACAAAGGTCATATACTTCAGACCACTCACAAACAGCTATGGGAAAACCATGAGGTCAGGCCTGCCTCAGAAATCAACAAACTCAGACACATATCTAATTAAGAATTACACACATTCTGGGCACACAAACACATTCTGGACAAGCTACTGACATTACACCTCACAGCACATATACACTACTAAGTGCTAATGCAGTAACCAGATGAACACAGGGTATACCTAATTAGTGGATTCCCAAAGCTCATATTCTACACATCTTGCAATTTCAATCTTTCTTTGAACCGATTAAAAAACTAAAAAAAAAACATTTCAATTGTTGCTCGGTTGAAACATATGATAAGCTAATGAATATTTGCAAAAACTTCTAAGTAACCAAAACCGTCAACCATTTTAAAAATCAAAATATAATTAGCCTTCTTCTAGTATTGGATGCAAACTATGAAGCTTAACCAGTCCCAGCTGATTTGATGTGTCGGGTAAACGCGGGGCCCTTTCTCATTGTCATATATGGGCCTTCTTTCCTCCCAGCTAATCACAGCCACGCACCCCATTTTAGTATGATAACCTTCCCGTTGGACTGTATCAAACTATTATAACCAGATTAGTCACTGGTCTTCACATCACAAAGTGAATGCTATCACTATAATCTTTCTTATACTGATTTTGATAGTTGAAGTGTGGAACATGAACAGTCTCACTAATGGCCTTTTTGTTCCATTACAATTTACCACTTTATACAAATTGACCTGAAAAAGTTGTTCCATTACAATTCACATCACAGAGTGAATGCTATCACTATAAGCGTTCTTATACTAAATTTAATTGTTGTATTGTGGAACATGAACAAATATCACTAATGGCCTAGTTGTTCCATTACAATTTACCACTTAATACGAGTTGACCAGGAAAAGTACCAACTCTAATAGTAATCCAGTTGACAAGTACTCACACTCTCCTGTAGTCATGGTTCTCTAAGCACATGCTGGATGAAGCAAGTACTACTTCATACTTCACACGGTAACAAGCACCACCAACAACTGTAGATACATACATATCCCTAATCAGATTATTTATCATATTTAGGACTTTACATCGTGAATTAAGATGAAACTAGGGTGGCCATTATCAAACTAGGGTGGCCATTTCAGGTTGTCATCTTCATAAACATGTAAATTCATGTAGTTCCAAACTTTATTTAAAATCTATATGCTTAAACGGACAAAATTTTACTTATCATATGAGTCAATCTGGATGATATTCAGGTGAATCGAGTAGTGTTCCTAACATTTAGGGCTTTCCTGTGTAAATTGTATCAATACTAGGGTTGAATATGAGTAATGTTCCTCTCTTCGTTAAATTAATTACTAAATCCAGAACCCTAGATTGTTCAAGATTCTACCCTTACATTACATTCATAAATAGAAGCTATATGAAACATAGAATCTAAAATTCTTGTAATCCAATACAACATATTACACAATAAATAACTAATTGCAATTAATCAAATACATACAAAACACAGAAATATGGAAAAATTTAATAAACAAAATTACCAGTAGATGTCTCCCAATTACTACTCTCAGCTCCTTCATAATCCCCAGCCTTCCAGAACTGCTTATTACAACTCGGAATCGCCGAAACAACAGCGTTATTCGCATTCGACACCGGAACAATCGCCACACTCTCCTCTACCGCCGTAGCAAGAGGAGTCACCTCCGGAGCAGCCGGCAGAGGATTGACAGCCGGAGCAACCGCCAGAGGAGTGACCGCAGGGACCGTCTCTTTCGCCGGCAAAGGATCGAGAAAACCGAGCGGCAAAGCTACGCCGGAGCTTTTATCTTTCTTCCTCCGCTTAAGCATGTAAAAACCGTCGTCGTCGGGGCTCCGGGGACGTTTATCACCGGGAAAAGAGGAAGACGATGAGTCGGAGTCCGAGTCAGAGTCGGAGTCAGAGCTGCAGAGATCAATTAAAACAGGAGGTAGAGAAGGATCTGGAGAGTTTCGTTGAGAAGGTTCAACTATTTCTTCTTTAACTTTGGCCATTGTTTTAGCAAGGGGTTTTAAGAGAAGATGTGTAAAAAGGAGTGTGAAAGTGAAACTTCTCTGTTATGTATGTTCACTGTCTGTTTGTTGTTTATGACTGACTGTGTGTGTGAGTTGAATTAGTACTAGTAGATATCATAGTTTCCGTTGAGTTTCTCACGCGTGCACCTGCAAAATGAAACGTTGCTCGCTCATGTCAAAATTCACTACTATTTTGTTTCCATTTTCCGCATAATAATGAAAATATACAAAAAAAAAACTTGATATTTATTGGACAAAATTAGTAAGCAACATTTTAGGGCTACATAGATTTGGTAAAAAAAATTAGGGGTCGATGGATTTGGCCGTTTTGGGTGTTTCTAGTGGTTAATCAATTCATTCCCGAATATTTACAAAATTAATTAAGATTTAGTAAGTAGTACATAATTTAATTAAATGATTCCAAAAACAATTTCAAAATGACCCATAACGTAATTTTAGTCAATAATATATATTTATACACAAAGGTCCATATCACTGATGAGGTAAAAATCAATAACATATTAATAATTAAGTATTTTTAAACAATTTTCGGAACCATATTTAAAAACCTAACATTTCTCTGTTACATTTTTTCATAATCCTATATAATTTAAATCAATTAACAGTATAGTAAAATCATGTAAATCTACGATCTTGATTACTGAAATAACCCAAACATTCACAGGGCTATGAACAAATTCCAAAATATTGGCAAAAAAAGATCCACCAATAAGTTGCTAGACTCTCACTAGAGTGAAAGATTTATTAAAATGAATAGTAAAGAATAATAAAAAGTGTATATCAAGTATCATCTACCAAAAAATCAATGGTGTCTTTTTATATATGACGTTTGATTTTTTTGTCTTTTTATTATTATTTTTAATAAAAAAAATTTTTGAATAAAAATATGAGATCAAAACTTCTATTCACAAAAAAAATCGAAAAAAATTATTTTAAGGATATGATCAAACCTCTTAAATATATGTACCGAAAAGTCAAACGTCATATAATAAAAAATAAAGGAAATACATGTTAAAAAATAAATATTAGGAATTCTTGTAAAAAGGGGAGAAAGTAGACGAGAAATATTAAAATTGAACCTAGATGGTATAGGTAAATTTTAATAAATTTATACGAAAATAAAACAATTTGATCACAAGGATTAAAACCCAATGAACCAACCATTCAAATGGTCATTAATCACTTTTTTTGAACGAATAATTTAATACGAACTTTATTAGTGATTGATTGTCATCGATCATTAATAATTTTTCAAATAATTGTGATAAAAAGGATCTTATTAATAATACATATATAATATCACGATAAAAATAAATACAATACTATGATACTTAAAAAAGTAAAAAAGAGAGATCGAACATAACAATAATTGCTTATACCGTTATAAACTTTGACTAAAAATATTAGTTATGTTTAATGTAGATGAAGTATTGGGGAATAGAAGATATGGAGAGAAAGTTGTATATCATTTCATTAGCTAAATGAGCTATTTATAGTAGTTGATTTACAAGTCTTACTAAGTAAGTTATTCAAATCTTCTTCATTAACTATTACAAGTCTTCCTCGATAAGTTTTACAAGTCTTTCTCGATAAGTTTTACGAGTCTTCCTAATTAAGTTTCTCGATAAACTTTACGACTCTTGTTGATTAAGTTTCTTTCTTAAGAAGTTGTGCAAGTTTTCCTCAACAAGATTTGAGAGACTTCCTCGATACGCTTTGACAATCACTTTATATTTATTCAAATATTTTAACACTCCCCCTTAATTGTCAAATGCGAGTTATTGCAAAGATTAACTGTGTAACGCCCCCAAATCCGGGGTCAGAGGATTTGGTCGTCACTATAAAACTTCAATCTAAATTAACCTGTTAAATCAAAATACAAATGTCAGCGGAAGATATTTATCATTTATAACCCCAAATTAATCCAAGATCTTTTAAGATTACAGTTCTAGAAACAAAAATTCCAAATTCCATAAATAATTTTTCACTTCCTTTTAAACCTCTTTTCAACAAATTCCAATTCAATATTAACCCGCTAGTATAACTTCGAAAAGAAGTATACTAGGACCAACTAAACAATACATAATTATAATATAATATAATATAAACAACTTTATGTAACAGAACTTACACTAGTCCGCAAACCTGGAGCAACCACCTTCGAAAAACTTATTCTTTGCTTCCTCGAATTACGCGGCTAAACAGCGCAAGTTAATCCTCACTGGAGGTTAAATTTTAAAACAGGCAAGTATGAGCGGAAGAAATGCTCAGCAAGTTCATTATAGCATATATAGGGTCTTTTAATATAAAACCGACTTCTGCATTAGAGCAGAACATTTAAAATCATAATTGCTGAAACATAAAATTTATTAAATAATCGGATAATTGTTTCTCACTGTATTCAAAACTCTTTTTGATATTTTCGAGCGAAATACTTCAGCAATACTTTGAATCTTGACGAGGATAAAACTCATAAAACTGTGTTTACGAAAATATCGTAAACAACAATAACAAGAAGCAATGATTATGAATTCAATCATAAACTTTATTCAAAACCGAACTCTTGAAAATAATACTCATTTTGTTGTCATATCAAATTAGATATCAATACGAACTTTTATGCTCACAACATCCCATACTGAAGTCAACATCAATCATTTATACTAATACCATCTTTGATATTTAACAACAAAGTAAGTATCAGCATAAATCAGATGCTGAATCAAAACTGCATTTCACCATTAATCCAAAAGCACAAACGGTTGATAAATCATTTAATCTATGATTATCAAAAATAATATAATACTTTAGATTGGGATCATTCACCGACGGACGTGCTATCACATGCTGATCAACCCGTGTGATAGCACAAGGTCATGATTCATAGAAACATGTCCCCAAAACACGAGTACTCAAATAAAAAGGCAATATAAATGCCTGTGGCACAAATTGTGTCATAATATTTCATATGACACTTAGAAATAGCCCTCCGCTGGACCGTCCGCCCTGGTCACTTACGCATTGATCCAATCTTAAAACCTTTTATTGAAAAATGGGTCATAATAATTGACACCCAAAATAATTTTATTCCCACATTTACTTGGGTAGAAATATTTGCAACTAAATCATTTTTCTCAAAGTCCAAAACATTTATAAATCCAATAATTTGATAAGTAAAACCACTTACCTATTCTGAACAAAGAATAGCATAAGAGTACTTACATAAACAGAATCATTTAATTCAGCGATATGTAAAACATTTATCTATTCCGAACAGAGAATAGGGAAAACAATACTTGCATAAAAAGATTTAAAATAAATATCACTTGAACAATAAGTGATAATAGGGATACTTGCCCTAGGGTTTTTAGCCAGTTAGTCGCACTCGTAGAAACGCAATTATCTCAATATGGCATCTCAGGGCACTACCGTCTTTTACTTCGCTAAATCTGTGATTTGATGCTCATGCAGTGCTGCAACCCATTATTTTATACTATTCAACTATAGTCTTCATCCATTCCATCTGGTCTTGATCGTCTTGAAAGACTCGTATCCATAATTAAAAAATACAACTTTAATCGTCTAAATGATAATTACTCGACGAACTGCGCGTTAAAACCCTATTGTCTACCCATACGATAGTCCGCATATAAAGAAGACAGTCAAACACAAGACAATTGACCCACTTACACACGTAATTCACATAGCACGTAAGCACATAATCCATGTATCACATAATTCATATCACATATGACTCGGTTTGTCAAAACATTCGACTCGGTACGTTTAAAACTGAAATCAGGTCAAAATATGATTTATCGATCAATAATTGACTCAGAATGACTTGTAAAACAAGCGACCTTTAGAAACAAAAGGATTTGGGTCTCGAAGGTATTTTTATTGAAAGCAGAATATTTTTCTGAGTCTATACGCGTTCGTTTCATATTAAACGGATGAACGGTCTATTTTTTACGAATAAAATATGAATAAATCAATTAATAATAATATTAATTGATTTTTAAATACTTAAATTTAAAAGCTCTAAAGTAATTTTTAGATTATTATCTAGGAAAAATCAGAATTAAAATGATTTTTCCATAATTTTTTTTAAAATTAAAATCAAATTAATACAAATTATATAAATAAACTGATTAATTATCAAAATAATTCATCAATTTAAATAAATAATAAATAAATAAAATTTTAGCTTTTGAAAAATAATAAAAGAAAATAATTTTTGGAATTTAAAATAATTCAGTTAATTATTAAAATTATTAACCAAATTAAATTTGGAATTCTTCTTATCAGAACTTATGCCTTTCCTGGAAAACTTCTTTCCCTTCCTGAACTTCCTATATGCAATCTTTGTGATTCCTTTCACCATAAGAGCACACAGCTTCATCATCTCCTCATCAGCATCAGTCTCAGGCAAGCTTTCAGAATCTGAGTCATCATCACTCTCAGAACTTGATGACTCAGTATCAGACTTTATGAAAAGAGCTTTACCCTTGTCTTTCTTTGAGGAAGCTGCTTTGGGGAATTCTTCTTCAGCCTTAAGAGCAACTGTCCTTGACTTTCCTCCTTTCCTCTTGCTTCTTTGTTCCATCTCCAGCTCATGAGTCTTGAGCATTCCATAGATTTCGTCAAGAGTTGTTTCATCAAGATTGTAGTTGTCTCTTATTGTCGTTGCCTTCAAATCCCAGCATTCAGGAAAAGCTAACAGGAACATAAGATTTGAATCTTCAAGATAATACTCTTTATCAACCAATGACAAATCATTCAAAAGTTTGACAAATCTATCATATAAATCATTCAATGACTCATTAGTCTTTGAGTCAAAGTGTTCATACTCTTGAGTGAGTATTGTCTTCATGTTCTTCTTAATTGTGTCAGTTCCCTGACACCTTGTTTCCAGAGCATCCCATATCTCCTTAGCAGTCTTGCAGTTGATTACCCTGTTTGACATTACATTATCAATGGCACTATGCAGTAAGTGTCGTACCTTAGCATCTTTAGCAATTAATGCTATGTCTTCAGCAGTATAATCACTCTTCTCTTTTGGTACGGTCTTTGCTGCTTCACCTGCAACTGCAACAGCGAGCTTGGTTGGTTTGTGAGGGCCTTCCTTGATTCTATCAAGGTATTCTGGATCTGTTGCTTCCAGGAACATGGTCATCCTTACCTTCCATATGGGATATTCAGATGGTCTCAGTATGGGAACTCTGATGGTCTCATACCGACTCTGAATTTGTGTCTTTGGTAATTCCTCAGTTTTGGTAGGCTTAATTGGAGTTTCTGTGTCCGACATGATTGTGTTTGGATCTTTAACTGTATGTATATTAATAGATAGGCTCTGATACCAATTGTTAGGTCACACACACACACACTGTAGAGGGGGTGAATACAGTGTATAGTACTCTCAAATCGAACTTTAAGAACTTAAGTAACAGAAAACAAACTTTATTGAAACAATAAACTCTGTTACAGTATGGAACTGTTACCTCTCGGTGATGAACAAATATCACGAGAGCTGCTAGGGTTACAATGAATAATCTTCTCTAATATGATAACACTTATAGTGTAAACCCTATGTCTGTGTTTATATACTACACAGTTACAAGATAATCGCTAATTGATATGGAATATAATTCTGCTTCCTAAAATATATCAATCAGATATCTTTTCTTCCAAGTATTCCATTCTTTACAGAATTCCTTCTTCATGCATATCTCTTCTTATGTTTATCTTGATCTTCTTTCCTTTAATCAGCTACTGTCCTTATCTGATCGTCCTTCAGCACTTAAGTTCTGATATCTATCTTCTGATGATTATCTCCTGATAACATACGTACTGATATCCTTAAGTCCTGACTTCCAGTATAAGTACTGATCAACAGTTAAGTACTGATTTATCCTGTTCAAGTAAGATCTGAAAGCTAAACATAAAATATATTAGCCATGACATTATCAAATATATCTAACATAGATAGTTTCCCCATGAGTTTTAGAATCGTTTTCATGTATTACTTGAATCGTTTGATTACCGAAAGTATAGGTCGAGTTCTTTTTTTTTTCGATTTTAAATTCTTTTTTCCGAGTTAATTGATGATTATTTAAGGCTATTGTTGATTTTAATGGATTGTGGATTGTACGAGCTTGATTTTAGCATCTAAATCACGAAGTTTGGTTTAGGAATGATTGAAATCGAGTTTTCACCGGTAAATTCAAGTTCCCGCCGGAAATAATGGTTTCTTTGGCCGGAGTAATCGATCCCATACTCGATTAATATTACTGCTATGGTTTCTGTATTGCTGAGATGTTAATGAAGGGATTTGGACTGATTTATGCTTTTAAATGATTGAACTAGATAGTCTTTTAGGCCGCCGGAATTTCGCCTGAGGTTCGCCGTTTTCTGGAGGTTTTCCAGATTCCGACACCCTCAAGAACTTCGCGGCGGCTGTTCTTCAGAGTCCGGGTTTTAACCCGTTTCGTTTTTATTTCGACCCACCTTTGATCTGAAAACCCCAATTCAGTTTTCCCAAATCTGTTTCTACTATTTTAGTTTTGAAAATAATCCAAAAATCTTATTTTTATTTCAAAATTCATTTTAATAAGTTCTGCTGCTTGTAAAAGGATAAGTTCTGATGAACTTCTAGATCTTGATGAGGAAATGTCAAGACAGTTATTTCTTCAAGAAAATCCAGGAATGGACTTGGAAAGTTTAAAGGAAGAAGAAGCCAGATTTAAATCAGAGAAAGTTACATCTAAATCTGAAGCTTCTGGTAAAAAATCACTCCAAAACTCAAAGGCATTGTGATCAAAGAAAGGACACATACTGAAGCAACATTGGCTAGATCACAACCACAGATAGATCCAAGATCCAAGGGTAAAGAAAAGGTTGGTGAACCTATCAAGGTTTATGTACCTCCTGAGGAAGAAGATATTACTGATGAAAAGGATGATCTTGCTCTGACTACAAGAAAAGTTCTTAAAACAACCTCTGACATGGCTCAAGTTGTTCAGAGTCAAGAAATTGTAAGTTCTGATATTCAGAAGAAGCAAGTAACCTCTGACATAGCTCAAGTTAACTTGATATTAGAAAATAGATCAAAGACACTCTTACCAGGATTCACTAAAGCAAAACAGACTCAATCTTTGAAGACTACTGCAAGTGGTTTTGAAGCAAGAGTAGTTACTGGAAAGGAAGCTAGAGATAAAACTGGATTGGGAAGTACTGATGAAAGAAGAGTACACAACACTACCAATGATCCAACTTCCTTGAGTGAACCAGGTATTGGAGCAACTCCTGAGAGATTGAATCAACTGGAATCTGTATAGATGGTTTACCATACCTACTTGAAAGAATACATCATGTTGTATTTCATGACAGATGGTAGGGTTTATTATATAAGACAAAATGCCATTCCATTGAAGTATTTTGAAGAATTGGAACATGTACTTTTCTTACTTCAAGTGGATGACAGAATAACAGGGACTGCTGCAAACTACTTAAAAGAACAGATTCAGAGACAGAAAAGGCTTTATTTTGTTAAGTCTGACAGCATATATGTTCCAAAGTACAGAGATCACAATGGTGATATTATTGATATGAAGCCTAATACTGCACAGATCAGAACATATCTTGGTATTAAGGGACTTGAATTCAATCTAGAGTCTGACAAAGCTTATGTCATAAGACTAGATCAGGAGTTGAGAAAAGCAAAGATCAATGATCTCAGAGCTGCAATCTTTCAAACTGGTGAAAATACTGCAGAGCTTAGAGATGTCAAAAGGAGAATGATTGATGAACTCAGATATGCTGAGAAATGTTTGTTAAAGAACTATCTCAGAACAACTCCTGACATCAGAGAGATCAGAAAATGATGAAGCCAAGTCGAAGATCTATAACTGCTTAAATTATGATATTTATACAGACTGAAGTTGTTATCAGAAGTTGAAATTGGTAAAAGCTTTAAGGACTGTAAGTTGTAGTTATCTAGTCTAATTCTCATGTATTTGTACTTAATGTTTTTGACATCATCAAATATCTGTTAAACTTGTATATTATGTTAATTTACAAGTTGGGGGAGATTGTTAGATATATTTGATAATGTCATGGCTAATATGTTTTATGTTTAACTTTCAGATCTTACTTGAACAGGATAAATCAGTACTTAACTGTTGATCAATACTTATACTGGAAGTCAGGACTTAAGGATATCAGTACGTATGTTATCAGGAGATAATCATCAGAAGATAGATATCAGAACTTAAGTGCTGAAGGACGATCAGATAAGGACAGTAGCTGATTAAAGGAAAGAAGATCAAGATAAACATAAGAAGAGATATGCATGAAGAAGGAATTCTGTAAAGAATGGAATACTTGGAAGAAAAGATATCTTATTGATATATTTTAGGAAGCAGAATTATATTCCATATCAATAAGCGATTATCTTGTAACTGTGTAGTATATAAACACAGACATAGGGTTTACACTATAAGTGTTATCATATTAGAGAAGATTATTCATTGTAACCCTAGCAGCTCTCGTGATATTTGTTCATCACTGAGAGGTAACAGTTCCATACTGTAACAGAGTTTATTGTTTCAATAAAGTTTGTTTTCTGTTACTTAAGTTCTTAAAGTTCGATTTGAGAGTACTATACACTGTATTCACCCCCTCTACAGTGTGTGTGTGTGTGACCTAACAATCTATAACATCGAAACCAATCAAAAACCCTCACAAATCAAAATTGAATTTCAAGATCAAGAACACAAAAAAAAATTGATTTTACACAATACATCACCTCAGATTCTGAAATTGATATCAATAGAACGGGCTTGAAACAAGGATCAATTTGGTATGTAGAACATCAAGATTGGATTCTTAAAACTCCCAAAATCATTGATTTTTTGTTCTTGAAGAAATTTTACCCCAAAAAATGTTCTTAAATATTCATTTTAATTTCTGAATTTTAATGAATTAAATGAATAAAATAAAATTAACACAACTATTTATATTTACAAAAATTATATCCCAAAATAAATTAAGGGTGTTTTCATCCCCATAATTAAAATATTTAAACCCCAAAATAATAATTACGGGGAATAATTTTAAAAGCGATAAAATATAAGGTTTGTATCAAAATTTCCCAAAAATTGCGAATAATGCAAAAATACAAAAAAGGGTATTTGAAATACGAATGATTCTATAAAAAATAAAAATACGAATTTTATGGACTTTGACGTCCCAGTGGGGTCCCGGTCCGTTAATTTTTGAAAAACAGAAACGATTCCTAAATTAACAGAAAACCCTGAAACACATAAAATACATTCAAATGCACAAAAAACAAGATAAATCGAGTACCTCGATAAAGACGCAAATAAACACACGTCTAAATTACGGGTCGATTCATATAAATGCATTTTAAACACGTAACAAGTATCATATTTAGTCATATCGGATCCGAAAATAGATTACTTAGCCGCTAAGTAACTATAAAATGATATAATTTAATATCAGATTTGGATAATTATCAAAACTGATATTCTTATAAAACACCCTACGAGAAAATAACGTAAAATATCCCGTCTCTCGAGAATACGGGTTTTGTTGATTTATCAAAACGATTGTCGTATCGAAAATTATACGTCGGGACGCGACGGGTCAAACCGTAATCCGGATTGAAAAAGTTAAAAAACACGGAAAATGTCTGAAATTATCAAATTAGGTTTGGAAGGAGTTTTCAGAAGAGTTTCGGGTTGTAAAAATGCAAAAACGTTTGAAGTTGGACAATTCTCGGTTTTATAAAATAGTTTTATAATTACTCGTATACTTAAACCAAATAGACTTCGGATCACGTATTGCGATACAAATACGACATATAATATTTAATCCTTGTATTTCAAACTTCATACTCGAGTTATCATATCAACACATAATCTCATATCAAGACGACTCAAAAACCTCCTTTTTACATCACTTAATTTGAACCAAAACAAACAAATGAACCACATAATTCTTAGAAATCTCACATGCATTCACTTGGTAAGATATTGGATTCGAATCAATTACTTTTACAACCATAAACCATTTGGCTTTATCACTTAACACAAACAAGAGATCCAATGATTCTTTTAGACTCTAATCTTGTCAAATACAACCTCATATCTTAACATGCAATCCTTATTTTATCCGCATCTAACTCTAATTCATCATGGAAACACATAAATAACACTTTAAGCACATAATCCATCTTAATATTCCATAAATTCGACTTATACCATTCGAATTTCTCAAAAAACATCACATGCAACACCAAAAATTGACATGCAAGGATAGGGATCATTTATAATCTTTAGTTCAAGCCAAAATTCATTCTTTAAAACCTTTTTCAAACAAAATCGAAACAAGTTTAAATTCTCAAATCAAATCCCTTTATAAACTTGAATCAAAATCAAAAATCCCTTTTTAAGAAGTAAAAATTCGAACTAAAACCATTTAATCAAGACAAAAGACTCTTTGATTCTTAAACCTTAAACACCTTAAGCAAAAAACTACTCCTATCCTTTCTATTTACAAAAATTCGAACCAAACACTAGCACAAAACCAACCAAATCACTTGCAACCATATTAATGCTACCGTTCATACTATCACACAATAAAAATCATTATTCCCATATATTTTTTAAGAAAATTCGAACCTAACAAAGGTTCAACACCAAAAAAAACTTAGAACATTGACATACAATGACTTTTAGTGACATGCATATAGATTCTTATGACATGCATCCCATTTCAATCAACTAAACACCAAAATCACTTAGTAATAAACCTTATTTCCCATTTTCTAAACATAAAACTTCATTTACCATCAAAACTCAAGAATCCATCAAATATCAAATATGCAAGTTATACTTTAACAAGAATACATCATTTCACTAAGAATATCACACTCCTAAAATCCCACCGGCTCTCCTTGGATCACGGCCGGTGGTGGTCGAACTCAAGAGTGCCCAACACGGGTCTCCTCTTTGAGTTTTGAAACTTAAAACCATAAATCACACTTGTTTATATTCCTTTATGATCACATACCAAGAAATTACACTTTCTTGAATATGACCAAAGAAATTAAGCTAAGAAAATTTGCTTAGAAACGTACATGAAAAGTGTAAATGAATAGAGGACTGAAAATAATGATTGTTGATGCGTAGATCTTTGAATTTGAGCTATGTTTTAAGGTTGCATATAAGAGAGAGAGAGAGAGAGAGAGAGAGAGCCGAGAGAGAGGGAGAATTCGGGAGTGAGGGAGGAAAAAGAGAGAGAAAAGAGAAGTGAGGGAAGAAGGGGAGAAAAAGAGAAGGGTGGGTGGTTTATATAATGGTATGGCAAAGGTAGAATGGTAATTATGTCACAATTAATTTTCACTTCTCATTTCTTTTATTCTCATTCCCAAAAACGAATTTGAATATTATATAGCTCTCTCAGAAAAGATGAAAATGGAATCAATGTCAATTTTAAAATATAGGATCTGAAATTAGCTTTTCGGAATAATTTTTGAGCGAACGGTTGATTAAATACGAATTTTACAAGATTATGCTGCAAATGGCATTTTAACTCCATAAAATCATTTTAAAATGCAACGATCACGAAATAAACCCGTCTATCATTTTTTGAAGGTCTCTAGGACTATTTTGAAGGTAACAAAAAAGATTTCACGCCTCGACCTTATTCGAGTAATTTTATAAAAATGTATAAAGGTCCAATAATCCTTATTTTAATTCAAATAAATCCCTTATATCCATTTAAAATCAATAGATCATGTAATCATGCCTACATGCAAGCAAGCACAAATATTTTCACATCACAACTCATATCTGATCATAAAATTTCCCCTTTTATTATTATTCCTCTTTTCGCGTATCGGGTCACGTTCTGCCTGACGGCCCGACGCTCAGCATTTCAATTATGCTTCACAATTTTCTTTACCAACCGACGTGTCACTAGAACATAATACTTACTTAAACATTCTATTTCACATATCAACACATATTTCATATTTAAACACTTTAATCCTTTTTTAAGACGGGTTCCGTTCTACCTGACGGCCCGGCAACACAGCTTAACCCCTAAGCTGACTCTTTAAATTGGAACGCATCTTTCTACGCTCCTAGTTACTAATATACAACAAAGACAATTAACCACCAAAATTATTTAATCACATAATTTACAATTATACCACAAAATCATACTTTATTCACTTAATTACGTTGCGAAATTCCCAGTTGTTACAATCTACCCCCCCCCCCCCCATAAAACGATTATGTCCTCAGAATCTAGTCTAAGCAAATATATGGGGATACTTTTCTTACATTTCACTTTCGAATTCCCAAGTTGACTCTTCCACTAATGGATTCCTCCACAATACTCTAACTAGAGGTACTACTTTATTTCTAAGTGTCCTCTCTTTCCGATCTAGGATTTGAACTGGCTGTTCCACATAAGAGAAATCTGGTTGAATTTCCACTGGTTCCAATTCGATCACATGGCTTGCATCAGCATTATACTTCTTTAGAAGAGATACATGGAATACATTGTGAATATGTTGCATTTGCGTAGGTAGCGCTAATTCATAAGCCACCTTTCCAACTTGTCGTAGTACTTTGAATGGTCCAATATACCTAGGACTTAACTTCCCTTTCTTTCCAAATCTGGTTAAACCTTTCCAAGGAGATATCTTTAACAAGACTTTGTCTCCAGGCTCAAATTGCACATCTTTTCGTTCTCGATTCGCGTACTTCATTTGTCGATCTTGAGCAGCAATTAATCTTTTTCGAATCATTTCCACCTTTTCTTTCGTCTGTTGAACTAGCTCTGGGCCAATTAATTTACGATCACCAACTCCGTCCCAATATGTAGAGGATCTACACTTTCTTCCATACAACGCTTCATAAGGCGGCATGCCAATACTTGCGTGGTAACTGTTGTTGTAGGAAAACTCAATTAATGTCAAATGATCGTCCCAATTTCCTTTGAAGTCTATTTCCCATATTCGCAACATACCCTCGATCGTTTGAATTGTCCTTTCACTTTGTCCGTCAGTCTGCAGATGATATACCGTACTCATTTTCAGCTTAGTTCCCAAATGATCATGAAATTGTCGCCAAAATCTGGAGTTAAACCTCGGGTCTCTATCAGACACGATAGATACTGGAACTCTGTGACGCATCACAATCTCGTCCAAATACAGTTTGACCAATTTTTCTAACGAAAACCTTTCATTTATCGGCAAGCTGATTTTGTCAATCGATCGATTACTACCCAAATCGCATCATGATTAGATTTGGTCTTTGGTAATCCTACCATAAAATCCATCGCGATATGTTTCCATTTCCATTCTGGTATGTCCAGTGGTTGAAGCAATCCAATTGGTCTCTGATGTTCTGATTTTACTCTTTGACACGTATAACACTTACTTTTTTATTCCGCGATTTCCTTTTTCATGTTTGGCCACCAATAACTCTCTTTTAAATCCTTGTACATTTTCGTACTTCCAGGGTGAATCGAAAATCTCGAGTTATGCGCTTCATGCAAAATCTCGTGTTTTAGCTCCACAACGTTAGGTATCCAAATACGTGAGTTAACACGATATATTCCTCTTTCATCCTTTTGAGCTTTGATTTCCTCTCCTGATAACTTATCCTTCTCGAGGTTCATCACTTGCTCTTGACAACATTGAACCTTTTCCAAAATTTCAGGTTGAAATGACATAGCATACATTGCTTCACCTCCAAATTCTGGAGTCTGCACCTCTATTTCCATCTTTTCAAGATCCTTGATCAATTTCTCCCACGAAGTTAACATATTCAATCTTTTCTTGTGACTTAAAGCATCTGCTACAACATTCGCCTTTCCAGGATGATAATTTATTGCACAGTCATAATCTTTGATCAAGTCCAAGCATATTCTTTGTCTCATATTCAACTCCTTCTTAGTGAAAATATACTTTAAACTCTTATGATCTGTATAGATCTCACACATTCCCCCATACAAATAATGCTTCCAAATTTTAAGGGCAAACATAATTGCTGCCAGTTCCAAATCATGCGTGGGATACTTCTGTTCATGAGGCTTTAGTTGCCTTGACGCATACGCTATTACCTTCCTGTGTTGTATTAACACACATCCAAGTCCTTTATGTGAAGCGTCGCTGAATATCACAAATTCTCCTTTCTCATCTGGTAACACCAACACTGGGGCGATTACCAATATATTCTTTAATTCTTGAAAACTTTCCTCGCACTTATCTGTCCACACAAACTTCTCGTTCTTCCTTGTCAACTTAGTCAATGGGACAGCAATCTTAGAGAAATCTCGCACAAACCTTTTATAGTATCCGGCTAATCCCAAAAAACTTCTGACCTCCGTAGGAGTCTTGGGTCTTTCCCATTTCATCACAACTTCTACTTTGATTCCTTCCTTATTAACTACATGACCAATAAATTGTACTTCCTTTAGCAAAAACTCATACTTCGAAAACTTAGCATATAACCTTTCTTTTCTCAATATTTCCAAGGAAAATCTAAAATGCTCCTTATGATAATCTTCCGTCTTGGAATATATCAATATATCATCGATAAATACTATAACAAACTTATCTAAATATTGCTTGAACACTCTGTTCATAAGATTCATAAATGCGGCTGGCGCGTTTGTCAAACCAAACGCCATTACCAAAAACTCTTAGTGTCCATATCTCGTTCGAAACGCCGTCTTGGGTATATCCTCCGCTTTAATCTTTAGCTGATGATACCCAGATCTTAAATCAATCTTGGAGAAACACGTAGTTCTTTCAACTGATCAAACAAGTCATCGATTCGCGGTAGAGGGTACTTATTCTTAATCGTCAACTTATTCAATTCGCGATAATCAATGCACAACCTCATACTTTCATCTTTCTTCTTTACGAATAACACTGGTGCACCTCCACGGGGATACACTCGGGCGTATCACTCCTTTATCCAATAATTCTTGCAACTGCGCTGCCAATTCCTTCATTTTGACTGGCGCCAAACGATAGGGAGCCTTCAATATTGGTTCCGTTCCAGGAGCCAAATCAATCATAAACTCAATCTCTCTATCTGGAGGTAATCCAGGTAATTCATCTGGAAACACGTCATGAAAATCTCTTACTACCGAAATATCTTCAATCCTTACGGATTTTTTCTCCACGTCCTTGACATGAGCCAAATAAACTTCGCATCCTTGATGTAGCAATTTCCTCGTCTCAATAGTCGTTAGAATTTCTTCTCTTGTCTTTTTCCCTTAAATATCACTTCATCACCATCCTTGGTTCTTAACTTCACCTTACTTACTTTTACACTCTATTTGCGCCTCGTGGTTTGACAACCAATCCATTCATAATATAATATCGAATTCTTCTAACTTAAAAGGGATTAAGTCAGCAGAAAAGTGCCGACCTTCTATAACCAAAACACAATTGGGACAAACTTTATCAACAATAACTTTTTCTTGATTTGCTACCTCTATAATCAAGTTAGGTTCCAGAGGGTACGCAACACAATTTAGTCTATCAAAGATACTTTCAGAAATAAAAGATCTAGTTGATCCAGAATTCATCAATACTTTCACTTCTACTGAGTTAATAACAAGCATACCTGCCACCACCTTCACATCCTGCACAACATCTTTCATTGTCATATTGAAGGTTCTAGCTCTGGGTTGAGCTGATGGTGCTGGGAGAGGCGGCGATCCAGCAATCCTAAGAACATTAGCCTTTTGAACAGGCTCCTTGCAGTTTCTGGCCATATGGCCCACCTTTCCACATTTGAAACAAGCTAAGTCAGGCTTCTTTGCTCCATTTGGGCTATCTGACGAATAATTCCCTTTCTGGTTAGACTTGAAACAGGTCACATCCAATTTTTTATACCTTCCCGGGTGTTTCTTCCCACAAACTTTGCACTCTTGAATCTGGGGTCTACTATCCTTATCCGGTTGTCCTGCTTTCTGGAAACGGTTCTTCTGAGCTACGTTACCGGGTTTAAACTTTTGAAACTTTTGGTTCTGACCTCCACCATTTTTACCAAACTTTCCTCTGAACTTTGAATTTCCTTGCTCTTGCTCCGAGCTCTCAAACTTCCTTTTCCTACCTTCATTTTCTCTTTTTGTAGCTTCACGCTCTCCTTCCACTGTCATTGCTTTCTGCACCAAGGCGGCATAATTCTTAATTTCCAACAACGCCACTTGACTAATCCATGGCCCAAGTACCTGTTGGAACCTTTTGGCCTTTTTCGCCTCCATATTCATATACTCTGGTATAAATCTAGACAACTCCAAAAATTTCACTTCATATTCCGCTACCGACATATCTTCTTGTCTAAGGTCCAAAAACTTCATCTCCAACTGATCTTGCATATAGCTTGGAAAATACTTTTCTAGAAACATCTCAGTAAACTTTTCCCACGATAAGTCCTTTCCTTCCAGCAACGCCTTCGAAGATTCCCACCAGAAACTCGCTTCATCTTTAAGGTAATAACTCGCATACTGATCTTTCTTTCATCCTTAATTTCCGCTAACTCAAAAGATTTCTTCATTTCTCTTAACCACGACTGAGCTTTTATTGGGTCGGGCAAACCTAAGAACTCTGAGGATTGAACAGATTAAAAGTGTTTGAAGTTCCCAACTTTAGGGGCTACGGGTTGTTATAAAAGCTGAGCAAGTCTGCTCATCATAGTGGTTTCTTGATTTTATTTATGGGTCTTAGATTTTGATTTCTTCTTCTTGGTGATGTGGTGAGTTGGCCATCTCTTACAAACCTGATTGAGCATTTATTTAGCAATACGATAGCATGGCAGATATATAACAATATTTTATTACGAAATCTCTTTTGTGGGTTTTAAGCTTCACCCAATTTTGCACATGCAATCCTATTACTATATAATTTCTCATATCAGTGTTGTTTTCTCATGGCACAGAGAATGAATTTATGAAATTTTAAACATGGTTGTATGAAAACATGGTATTCAAAACAGTTTATAAAGATTTACAGGGTGCACAATAGGAATCGAGATATATGATTGATTCAATAACAAATGTACATAGATAAAAGTCTGATTATGATAAGTTCTGGAAATAGGTACAATAATATAACATGGTTAAACAGAGGAAAAACTGGAAAACATCCCCTATCTTCTAACAACTACTACTACGAAGTTCTGAGATACAATACAGCAAATAAAAAGGGATCCCGGCATCTGACCAAGTATCCCAAAGCCTACCGGTGCTGAAAAATAACAACTACGGCCTCCCCCAAAAGTCCCTCCTGACCAACACTAAACTCTAATCATCCAGAATCTCTCTCAACACAACCAACATCCAGCGAATGATCTAATGCAGCCTCCGGGCCTCAGCATCACTAGTAGATGGTCCCTCATCCAATCTCCTCCGGGCAACCTGCTCCACCATCTTAATCAGAACTCTCCACTCATCATCCATAACTGAAACGCTCTGCCTAGACTCTCGAGCTAACCTATCCACAAAAGCTCCTAACTCAGAAATACGGGAGTAAACAAAGTCTCGATTGTGGCGCCCTCCAAACCAGGGTCAGAAGTTTGGGGTCCACACACACACATACCTTATTTATAACCTGCTTATAACAATAATAAAGATAATAATAATATGCAGTGACCCTACTTACCAACTATCACGGACCGCAACGGGTTAAAGTATGTCCACAAGCCATACACACACACACTTATGTTACAAACGTCCAAATCCCAACTATTCAAACTTAGAACTGAATATTAAACATTATTACAAACTTTTACGAACTTAAACTATCTCAAAAGCTGCCAGCTAGCTTAACTCGATCAACCTGGACCCCTAGCTCTCGCACTGGATTGGGGATCCTTGCTACCAACTAGTTCCTTCTTATCTGGAAAAGAACATAAATAACATCGCACAAATGAGCTAACTAGCTCAGCAAGTCACAATGACAAGACTAGGAATAATGATCATCAAGTGAAAAGGATTAAGGTATCAAGTGAACAATGATTAATGATTTAGAATTGGATATTATATTTTTATTTTAAAAATTAAGGTTAGGCCGCTGATCAGTCACGCACTAACCCCGAGTAAGGCACATGGCTTTGCTCTAATTACTGGATCCAAGGCACACATTGGCCTAACCTGACCATCAATCTAGTCTGACCAAGAATCTGGTCCACAATTTTATAAAACAATCCAATTCTAACATAATAACAGAATAAACAATGTAAAGCAATAAACAAAACCATAAGCAACATTGGATATTCAATAATGAAATGGTTTCAATCTTCACAAAAGATCAATATGTCAATTTCAAAGAATGGCTGTTAGGTAATGAAATAATTGAATAACAAAGGAATCAACGTTTCAAGGTTACAAGGATTTGGTCTTTCAAAGCATAAGGTACAATGGTTTGAATATGTAAGCAATTTGATTCGGTGTTTGGCATTTAGTTTGTATGTATTTGTGGAGTAGTATCGTATATCTGTGGTTCGTATTCGGGTATACAAAAATCAATGGTTCAGAAAGAATAAGGTTTACGGCTCAAGATCACAACTGGAATCAAGGTTTAGGGTTCTATGCTACAGAACACTTGCAATATAAAACAGGACTATCAATCAACTATAATATATCTCGAGAAAGTTCAGAACACTTGCCTGATATTAGCTTGCTATACTTCTCTAACTTCCAATCACACTCTCCTACTCCTCGACTATCTGTTTCCCTTTTCTACGCCTTGCCTCTTCTGCTCACATATCATAAACATCTATCAATACTTAACTCATACGATTCTATTCGGTATACACTTCTATATACCCTTCGTTTTACCCAAATTCGACTAACGGATTGAAAGTTACGCTATAAACAAGTAAACACCGAGCATATAGACCGACAATCAAACAACAAGTCACATATAACACATAACACGTCAAACAATTAATGATATATCATTTATAGAGGAGTCTTGGATCATAAACAAGCTTTTCGGGTATTTAATATGATTTTTAAAATATTTTTTGGAATTAAAACGGGTCGTTGGATAAATTTTAAAGCAATAAACAGGGTTCGGTTGACCACCTCTAGCTTCAAAATAATTTTCTAGTAATTATCCAGCCTTCAAAACAATTTAAAATAATATTTTAAAGCTCGAAGCTAATTTTTCGGAATTTTTAAATCATTTTTAAATAATTAAATCTAATTAAATAATTAATTAAGATCAATTAATAATTAAATAAATCAATTAAGTAATTAATTTACGAATTAATTGACCAATTAATCAATTAATTATTAACTAAAATTAATTAACTAATTAATTCAGATTTATATTTGAATTATAAATAAATTTTGGAATTAAAATAATAATTTTTGGAATTTTCAGAAATTAAAACGATTTTTTATAATTAAAATAAATAGGAAATATGATTTTTAAATAATTTATAAACAAGAATACTATTTTTGCAAACTTTGCAAACTACAGGGACTAAATTTCATCGTCCCCAAAAGTTCAGGGACTAAACTGCAATTTTGCAGTTCAGTCGCCGGAAAATTACGGGGATGGCCGGAGAACACGTTCCCGGCATCCTCACACCACCATCTCCTCCAGATTACATCTTCTAAACACATGGAATTTAATTATGCAATCAAAACACATCAATAACCCCTGGGTTGGCCGAAAATTTCAAAATACAACTCCCTTCGATTCAAGGCTCCTCTGTTAACGAGCTATATACCAATCGATTGCAAATTTCATAAGGAACACAACCCACTATATTTCAACAACTAATAACCCCCAGAACAAAAAACCCTAATTTTCAATTAAGAACATTCATACGGGTTATAAACCCTAATTTTAAAATTTAAAAATTAAATTCAATTTTGAACATGTTATTGAAATCCAAATCAGTCATATGACATATGAAAATCATCAGGACAACAAGCTCTACAACATGCAAGCATCAAATCATTCAAACAATCATCCGTATAAAAATTCATATTTTTAATCAAAATAATTCGAAAATAAATAAAATTACTGAAAATAAACCTTTGATTCTGCAGTGATATGAAACACAGATTCTGATAGTATATTTTAAGAGCTTTGATTTGAGTACTCGAGCTTCACCAACGGATTCCGGTAATACCTTGAAATTGAGGTTTGAATCTCGGTAGGTTTTATGAAATTAGGGTTTTTTTCTGGAAAATTCTATAATTACTGTTTGCAAAAGATTTTCGGTACGAAATAAAATACGGTAAAGGCTATTTATAATTACCGAAAATTAGTATCCCGTTGGATCATTCCGGATACAAAATGGTACGTTTATTTATAAAAACAGATCCAAACGGTACCAGTTTTCGGGATAATTATCCAAATCAGTACAATTTGTACTGCGGTCTTGGTCTCAGCGCCTGGTTACATGTATTACGAGGTGATAATTGTAATAGTTTAATAAAAAGATCTCGTTTATCAAAATTATGAGTTTTATTGAATTACCGAAACGAATAATGTATCGAAAATATTGTGTCGGGACCTGCACAGGACAAACCGAACGCCGGATCGAAAAAGTCGAAACATGAAAAATGCTCGGAATATTGCAATTAGGTTAGGAAGGAATTCTCGGAAGAGTTTCGGGTTATAAAAACGTAAAAACGGGTGACGTCGGTTGGTTCCCGATTATATAAAATAGCTTATAAATACTCGAAAAAAGATTTTATAAAATTCATAAATTTCCTATAAAATCATAAATCAATATAAAAATAAATAGGAAGATATGAAAATTATCTATATTTTATTTTGGACATATAAAAATTAAAATACTCAATTGATATTATTTTTAAACATCCAAATACATATACCACTTAACAACTAATTCACAGAATAAATACTGAACATGCATAATATTTATTTATTAGAAAAAATAATTACACGATATTTCTCAGATATTACATCCTTCCTCCCTTAAAAGGATTCTGTCCTTAGAATTTCCTCAGGAAACAAATGAGGGTACTTTTCTCTCATATCACTTTCTAACTCCCAGGTTGACTCTTCAACCTTTGGGTTTCTCCACAATACTCTTACTAACTTTACCGTTTTATTCCTTAACACTTTCTCTTTTTCTTCTAGAATCTCTATCGGACTCTCTACATATGATAAATCTGCTTGAAGTTCTACTGGCTCATATTCGATCACATGCCTGGAGTCTGTATTATACTTCTTAAGCATCGATACGTGAAAAACATTGTGAATGTGCTCCATGTGCGGAGGTAACGCCAACTCGTAAGCTACTTTGCCAACGCGCTTTAAAATTTTAAAAGGTCCGACATATCTTGGGCTCAGTTTTCCTTTCTTTCCAAATCGTGTCAATCCTTTCCACGACAATACTTTCAGTGACACCATATTTCCTTCTTCAAATTCCATATTTTTCCTTGATTGATCTGCATATTTCCTTTGACGGTCTTGTGCTGCTATCAATCTCTTCTGGAGAACTTCAATAACTTCCTTTGTTTGTTGCACCAATTCAGGTCCAAGTATTTTGCGTTCTCCTACTTCGTCCCAATATACGGGAGATCGAGATTTGCGTCCATAAAGAGCTTCATAGGGTGGCATCCCAATATTGGCATGATAACTGTTATTATAAGCAAATTCTACCAAGGGTAAATGCTCGTCCCAACTTCCTTTGAAATCAATGGCACAAACACGTAACATGTCTTCGATCGTCTAGATTTTCCTTTCGCTTTGGCCGTCCGTCTGTGGATGGTAAGCCGTACTCATATTCAGTCTCGTTCTTAAATATTCTTGAAAACTTTTCCAAAACCTCGAATTAAATCTCGGATCTCGATCGGATATGATAGACACAGAGACTCCATGACGAACTACGATTTCTTTCAGGTAACTTGGTAATCCGACTATGAAATCCATGGCAATATGCTCCCACTCCCACTCTGGAATCTCCAATAGTTGTAACAATCCACTTGATCTCTGATGCTCTACTTTAACTCTTTGACATGTATAACATTTGCCAATCCATTCCGTAATTTCTCTCTTCATATCTGGCCACCAATAATTTTCCTTCAAATCTCTGTACATCTTGGTACTTCCTGGATGGATTGAATACCTTGAATTATGAGCTTCCTGTAAAATTTCATTCTTCAACTTCGTTAATGGTGGAATCCAAATTCTAGAAGAAAACTTAAGAATACATTGATCGTCCTTTTGCGTGCACAATTCTTCACCTACCAAACGATTTATGTCCTGATCCATTACCTCTTCTTGACACTTTCTTATCTTCTCTAAAAACTCTGGCTGGAAAGTCATACTATACACTTTTGCTTCATCAGGCTTGAAAATTCTAATCTACAATTCCAGTTTCTAAAATTCCCTGTATATCTCTTCGGGTACTGATAACACATTCAACTTTTCTTTCCGACTTAACGCGTCCGCCACAATGTTTGTTTTACCAGGATGATAGTTAATCGTGCAATCATAATCCTTAATCAACTCTAGCCATCTTTTCTGTCTCATATTAAGCTCCTTCTGCGTGAATATGTACTTCAAGTTTTTGTGATCCGTATAAATCTTGCATTTCTCTCCATATAGATAATGTCTCCAAATTTTCAAAGCGAAAACTATGGCTGCTAGCTCAAAATCATGGGTATGATACTTTTGCTCGTGTGGTTTCAATTGCCTTGACGCATACGCAATCACCTTATCGTGCTGCATCAGAACGCATCCGAGCCCTTGATGAGAAGCATCACTATAGATTACAAAATTCCCTTGATCATCAGGAAGTGACAAAACAGGTGCCGTAATTAATCTACGCTTTAATTCCTGAAAACTTTCTTCGCATTTATCATTCCATATAAACTTTTCATTCTTCCATGTAAGCTTTGTCAATGGTGTTGCAATCCTTGAGAAATTTTAAACAAGTCGGCGATAATATCTCGCTAATTCTAAGAAACTTCTTAATTCTGGTTGTGTTCTCGGTCTTTCCCAATTTGTAATCGCTTCAATCTTCGCTGGGTCCACTTTGATCCCTTCATTACTGACTATGTGTCCTAAGAACTGAACTTCTTGTAACCAAAACTCACACTTTGAAAATTTAGCGTATAAATTCTTTTTCCTTAAAATCTCCAAAGTTGTTCTCAAATGTTCTGCATGATCCTCTTCTGTCTTTGAACAAATCAAAATATCGGCTATGAACACAATAACAAATTTATCCAAGTATTCCTTGAAAATTCTGTTTATTAGGTCCATGAATGATGCTGGGGCATTGGTCAATCCAAAAGACATCACTAAAAATTCATAATGTCCATACCTTGTTTTGAAAGCTGGCTTTGGTATATCCTCTGGCTTAATATTTAGTTGATGATATCCCATCTCAAATCGATCTTGGAGAAATACTTGGCTCCCTTCAATTGGTCAAACAAATCATCAATTCTGGGTAACGGATACTTGTTCTTGATTGTAAGCTTATTGAGCTCCCGATAGTCGATGCACAGTCTCATGCTTCCATCCTTCTTCTTGACAAATAGTATTGGCGCACCCCATGGGATATACCGGGTCTGATTACTCCTTTCTCTAATAACTCTTGCAATAGCCTTGCTAGTTCCTTCATCTCAACGGGCGCCATTCTGTACGGGGCATTGGATACTGGTTCCGTTCCATGTGCTAAGTCGATTGTAAACTCAATTTCTCTGTCTGGAGGAAGTCATGACAACTCATCGGGAAACACGTTTGGAAATTCATTGACCACCGGAATACCTTCAAGTTTTGCTGGCTCCTGACTTCTATCAATCACATAAGCAACGAAATGCTCGCATCCTTGCCGTAGTAACTTTTTAGCTTGAATCATTGTTAAGAACTTCTTTGCTTGCTTTTGACCCTTAAATGTTACTATCCTCTCGTCTGGCGTGTTTACCATTACCTTCTTATTTTGACAATCTATCTGGGCATCGTGCTTAGATAACCAATCCATCCCTAAGATAACGTCAAACTCTCATAGCTTAAATGGTATCAAATCTACACAAAACTTATTACCAGAAATCTCAATCTCACAATTCCCACAAACTTGATTAACAGATATACGTTCTTGATTTACTAATTCCACAGTCATTATTTCATTTAAATACTCAACCGGACAATTTAACTTACTAATAAAATCTTGAGAAATAAACGATCGAGTTGCTCCCGAATCTGTTAACAATTTGGCACATAAAGAATTCACATTAAGCGTACCTGCCATAACATCAGTATCTGGATAGCGTCCTTCACAAACATATCAAAAACTCTAGCCCTTGGAGTCTCATTTACTGCTGAGGTAGATCCCATAATTCTCAATACATTACTGACTGGGGCTGGTGTCTTGCAATCCCTGGCTATATGTCCTGGCTTCCCACACTTAAAGCATGTAAATCCAATAGCTGGAACCTTAACCGCTGGATTCCAGATAGGCTGATCCTTGTTTGCTGGCTCTCTCGCTGGCTGATTGCGGCACTCCCTCGAATAATGCCCTTTCTGATTACACTTGAAATAAACCACATTCAACTTATTACAGACTGCTTCATGTTTCTTCTCACATACTTGACAATCTGGAAAAGTTAGCCTCAACTGATTCGTCTGATTCATGTTGACTGGACGGTTGCTTTGACCTCCGTCGCCTGCATTTTGCTTTCTGAAATTAAAATTTCTCCCTGGCTGAAACTTGCCCTTCTTAAAATTTAGAAACTTCCCTGGTTGAGACTGACCTTCATTCCCTTCAAACTTCCTCTTCTTACTTTCCTTTTCCTTCTGTGACATCTCGCTCTCTGTCTCTGTAATCATGGCCTTTTGTACAACTCCTGCATAGGTATCTAATTCAAATATGGCTACCTTCCCTCTGATCCATGGCTTCAGACCTTGCTGGAATCTCTTAGCCTTCTTCCTGTTAGTATTTACATATGACGGCACATACCTTGACAACTCTTCAAATTTACTTTCATAATCAGCTACCGACATATTTCCTTGCATTAACTCTAAAAACTTCAGCTCCATCTGATCCTGAACAAACTGGGAAAAATATTTTTTCTAAAAATAATTCCTTAAACCTCTCCCAAGTAATAACATTTGTACCTTCCAATGTCTTCACAGTCTCCCACTAATAGGTGGCCTCATTCTTCAAATAATAAATTGCAAACTCAACTTTATGTTCTTCCTTCAGTTTAACTAAAACAAACGACTTCTCTATTTCCTTTAACCAAACATTCGCTTCAATCAGATCTAGGGAACCCTTGAATTCTGGTGGGTTTACTGCCTGAAAAGTTTTGAAAGTTACCTGGGGATTGGTTTGTCTTTGTTGCTGGTGTGTCAGGTGAATTTTTTGTTGAGCCAAGATTTGAAGAATCCGGGCTATTGCTGGGTCTATGGGTCTTGGGTTTGCATTCTGGTTAGTATCATCTTGGTTGTTATTGTTGTTATTGGTTTCTTCATTCTGGGTGTTGGTGCGGGTATTTCTTCTGGGAGGCATTTTCTGTAAAGAATCAAACAACTTATTTAGCTTTTAAATCAAATCCTTTACATAAAAGAAAAGTTTTGTAAAACAGAAATATCTCTTTTTGGAAACAGTTATAACAGTTGAACTAAGTAAATTGCATGCTTCTTTACAGAATATAAACAGTTAAGGGAATAGGGTACATGGTATCACAGGGGTATAACTGGTACAATAAATAAAGTGAAGTAAAACAAGTGCAATAATGTAAATGACAATGCTGGAAAGGAAAAGATATTGATATATAGATCAAAAGCTTTAGGTAGTACAAGCGTAAAGACGCTTCAGAAGAAAAAGCAAAAGGGTACAATAAACCTACTCACTAGTCAGCAGATCTAGTTTATAAATACAACCCAAAAGTCTACTGATACATACTACACACTACTGTACATATTAAACAACCACAACAACACTGATCAGCATCTCCATCTCTGGATCTAACTTCAAGGAAACTCTGGTCCTCTCAGCCTCTCAAAGTCTTCCATCACCTCACTAGCCCATCCCATAAGTGCATCAGGGCCTCGACCAGGTAAAGTAGCTCCATGTAGCCTAGCCTCAAGAATCATGCGTGTCACATGGATCTTCTCTCAAAGATCCCTCACACCATGATCAACATCTGTAGTCCTGATGATATGCTGCAGCTCTCGGATCTGTGGTAACAAGGAATCACGCTCCAATAAAAGAGCCTCATACCGGTAATAAGGAACAGAATGCAATGTAGACTAGAATGGGGCACCCGCAACTGAATGCCCAGTGGAATCTGAATCAGCTGGTGGAGGTCCTCTAATAGGTGGCCTCATGCCTGGGGGTGGAATAGCCTGCAGTGGTACGGGCTGCAACACAGGTGGAGGTAAAATAGCCAACACTGGTGGAATAATAGGACGTGGAACCGAAGATGGTCCTCCAACTGAGGGCTCTGAGTGATTAGCTGGTACGGAGATGAAAGAGTTGGCCATCGCTGCTATCTGAAATCATATCGCAATATAAGAATCTCGAACCACAACGCGAATTATACTAATACCTGTTATACCGTCGCACTCATCCTCCCGACGTTCTATTTTTTTTCTATTTCCTTACTTCTAATCCTAACCCTCTACCCATTCCCGTCAACCTAGGCTTGTGTCAGTGACTTATAACCTGTAGCTCTGATACCAAACCTGTGGCGCCCTCCAAACCCGGGTCATAAGTTTGGGGTTCATATACACATATATACCTTATTTATAACCTGCTTATAATAATAATAAAGATAATAATAATATACAGTGACCCTACTTACGAACTACCACGGACCGCAACATGTTAAAGTATGTCCACAAGCCACACACATACACTTATGTTACAAACGTCCAAATCCCAACTATTCAAACTTAGAACTGAACATTAAACATTATTACAAACTTTTACAAACTTAAACTATCTCAAAAGCTGTCACCTAGCTTAACTCGATCAACCTGGACCCCTAGCTCTAGCACTGGATTGGGGATCCTTGCTACCAACTGGTTCTTTCTTAACTGGAAAAGAACATAAACAACATCGCACAAATAAGCTAACTAGCTCAACAAGTCACAATGACAAGACTGAGAATAATGATCATCAAATGAAAAGGATTAAGGTATCAAGTGAACAATGATTAATGTTTTAGAATTGGATATTATATTTTTATTTTAAAAACCAAGGTTAGGCATGCTGATCAGTCACGCACTAACCCCGAGCAAGGCACACAGTTCTGTTCTAATTACTGGATCCAAGGCACACATTGGCCTAACATGACCACGAATCTGGTCTGACCACGAATCTGGTCCACAATATTATAAAACAATCCAATTCTAACATAATAACAGAATAAACAATGTAAAGCAATAAATAAAACCATAAGCAACATTAGATATTCAATAATGAAATGGTTTCAATCTTCACAAATGATCAATATGTCAATTTCAAAGAATGGCTACTAGGTAATGAAAGAATTGGATAACAAAGGAATCAACGTTTCAAGGTTACAAGGATTTGGTATTTCAAAGCATAAGGTACAATGGTTTGAATATGTAAGCAATTTGATTCAGTGTTTGGCATTTAGTTTGTATGTATTTGTGGAGTAGTATCGTATATATATGGTTCGTATTCGGGTATACAACAATCAATGGTTCAGAAAGAATAAGGTTTACGACTTAAGATTACAACTGGAATCAAGGTTTAGGGTTCTGTGCTTCAGAGCACTTGCAATATAAAACATGACTATCAATCAACTATAATATATCTCGAGAAAGTTCAGAACACTTGCCTGATATTAGCTTGCTATACTTCTCTAACTTCCAATCACAATCTCCTACTCCTCGACTATCTGTTTCCCTTTCTTACGCCTTGCCTCTTCTGCTCACATATCATAAACATCTATCAATACTCAACTCATACGATTTTATTCGGTATACACTTCTATCTACCCTTCGTTTTACCCAAATTCGACTAACGGATTGAAAGTTACGCTATAAACAAGTAAACACCGAACATATAGACCGACAATCAAACAACAAGTCACATATAACACATAACACGTCAAACAATCAATGATATATCATTTATAAAGGAGTCTTGTGTCATAAACAAGATTTTTGGATATTTAATATGATTTTTAAAATATTTTTCGGAATTAAAACATGTCGTTAGATAAATTTTAAAGCAATAAACAGGGTTCAGTTGGTCACATCTGGCTTCAAAATAATTTTCTAGTAATTATCGAGCCTTGAAAACAATTTAAAATAATATTTTAAAGCTCGAAACTATTTTTTTGGAATTTTTAAATCATTTTTAAATAATTAAATCTAATTAAATAATTAATTAAAATCAATTAATAATTAATTAAATCAATTAATCAATTAATTTTCGAATTAATTGACCAATTAATCAATTAATAATTAACTAAAATTAATTAACTAATTAATTCAAATTTATTTTTCAATTAAAAATAATTTTTGGAATTAAAATAATAATATTTTGAATTTTCTGAAATTAAAAATGATTTTTTTATAATTAAAATAAATAGGAAATATGATTTTTTAAAAATTTATAAACAGGAATCTTATTTTTGCAAACTTTGCAAACTACAGGGACTAAACTTCATCGTCCCCAAAAGTTCAGGGACTAAACTGCAAACTACAGGGACTAAACTTCATCGACCCGGCATAAACTTCAAAACACAACTTCCTTCGATTCAGGGATCCTCTGTTAACGAGCTATATACCAATCGATTCCGAATTTCATAAGGAACACAACCCACTATATTTCAACAGCTAATAACCCCCAGAACAAAGAACCCTAATTTTCAATTAAGAACATTCATACGGAGCCCGCAAGGGTTTGCTCAGTTGGTTAAAGAGAGGAAAATTGTCCTCTTGGTCACAGGTTCGAATCCCATGGGAGGAGAATTTATGATTATGCCTCCTGAGTCAGAGCATGTCGCTTAAATGCGGTTTACCTTGGTTCACGTGGTTTGCAGGCTATTGCGTGAGCCCGTAGGGCTTACCCAGTGCGCACCCGAAGGGTAGCGGCTGCGGGTTACCTACAATAAAAAAAACATTCATACGGGTTATAAACCCTAATTGTAAAATTCGAAAATTAAACTCAATTTTGAACATGTTATTGAACTCCAAATCAGTCATATGACATATGAAAATCATCAGGAGAACAAGCTCTACAACATGCAAGCATCAAATCATTCAAACAATCATCCGTACAAAAATTCATATTTTTAATCAAAATAATTCGAAAATAAATAAAATTACAGAAAATAAACCTTTGATTTTGCAGTGATATGAAACACAGATTCTGATAGTATATTTCAAGAGCTTTGATTTGAGTACTCGAGCTTCACTAACGGATTCCGGTAACACCTTGAAATTGAGGTTTGATTCTCGGTAGGTTTTATGAAATTAGGGTTTTTCTCTCGAAAATTCTATAATTACTGTTTGCAAATGATTTTCGGTACGAAATAAAATACGGTAAAGGCTATATATAATTATGGAAAATTAGTATCCCGTTGGATCATTCTGGATACAAAATGATACGTTTTTTTTATAAAAATAGATCCAAACGGTACTGGTTTTCAGGATAATTATCCAAATCAGTACAATTTATACTGCGGTCTTGGTCTAAGCACCTGGTTACAAGTATTACGAGGTGATAATTGTAATAGTTTAATAAAAAGATCCCGTTTATAAAAAATACGAGTTTTATTGAATTACCGAAACGAATAATGTATCGAAAATATTGCGCCGAGAGCCGCACAGGACAAGCCGTACACCGGATCGAAAAATTCGAAACATGGAAAGTGCTCGGAATATTACAATTAGGTTAGGAAGGAGTTCTCGGAAGAGTTTCGGGATATAAAAACGTAAAAACGGGCGACGTCGGTTGGTTCCCGATTATATACATTAGCTTATAAATACTCGGAAAAAGATTTTATAAAATTCATGAATTTCCTATAAAATCATAAATCAACATAAAAATAAATAGGAAGATATGACAATTATCTATATTTTATTTTGGACATATAAAATTAAAATACTCAATTGATATTATTTTTAAACATCCAAATACATATACCTCTTAACAACTAATTCACAGAATAAATATTGAACATGCATAATATTTATTTATTAGCAAAAATAATTACACGATATATCCCAGATATTACATCGATCCTGGGCTAACTTGCCACCAACACTGATAGGCACAATCTTAGGCTTCTCAGACTCTGGGTCAGGGGCTAAGGTCTCTGACTCTGGCCTCAAGGGTGATATTTGCATAGGGATCTCACTACTCTCAGATGGATCCTACTCTGAATCTGAACTAACATACATAGGCTCCTCTGAAGAGGGTGGAATGGGGTCCACTGGGGTACCGGTCAAACTAACCTCTGAATCGGAATCACTACCACTACTGGGATCCTGAGAGAAAACATAAAACAACAACCAAGAAACATCATTAGGGTTAAATAAAGCTTCCAGCTAACTCACATCCTAACTCTAGTCGCCACTTTAGCTTATTCACTTTCCTTAGACTATACCTAATAGTCTAACCCAACTCTATATGAGTCGAACTCTCTCGCGATATAGATATATACCCAAAATACCCTTTTTTACTCCTAACTTGTCTCAGGGACTAGATCCTGTAGCTCTGATAACAACTTGTGACGCCCTCAATATCGGGGTTAGGAAATGAGGACCCACACACCTTTAATCTATGAATTAAATAAGCATAAACCCTGATTAACTACTAACATGATCAAATAGGATAAAGTATGAGACAAGATTACAACTACCAACCATAAAATATAATTTACAACCCAAAATAAAACCAAATTTACATAGTCGATCCCGACTTGAAATCGACAGATAACCCATTATATCTTAACAACTTTTCGGATAAGCACTTGCTCACTCAAAACCTGTACTACCTGCTCTGGCATCTGGAAGCCCTCAACACGGTAGGGACCACCAGGTACGCTCTTACGAGCAGTGTGCCTAAGCCTGTCCATCCTCTTGCTTAATTTCCATAGTTAGATTAAGAAAAAATATATGAGTATAAAACTCAGCAAGTAACTATAAAATAGTTCTACGATTCAAAATACACAATATACCATTACTAATCTCAGGGCATTCTACTTTAACATTTCTAGGTGGTAGATTTATATCTTTTGGGCTATGAAAGGGTTACGAAGAAAAGCTTTGGGCTTTCAAGGAACAAGGCTCAAGATAGGGTGAAAGCCGACATTCATCACAAATCATTAACAGGATCACAAATGATCTTTCAAATGGAAAGCGAGAATCTTTTCATAATTGGGAATCAATTATACGATTAATAACAGAATCAAAATCAGGGTTCACAAGCTGTAAGCAAATCAATATCATAATCAACTCTTTTCAAAACATTATATACCATTTTATTTTCAAAGAATCAATTACTGAATAGGAAATTCAATTCCACTTTAAATAATTATGGAACCCTTGATTGGACTTCTTTAACTTTCAATTCATAATAATACGGGTGATCAGCCCGTACCGACCGCCATCCGATCTTTAAGGTACCTATGGCATAATTTCAACCTTAAACTGGACTAGCCCCGCTAGCCTCTTTATATGACTGGATTAGTCCCACTAGTCTCTTACGTCTCAATCCAATCCATCAGGAATTCGTTTGGAAAACCTTGTGTTGGAAAAATAAAGGTTTACTAAATCCATTTTATCATTACCAAGAATATGAAATCATTCAGACTCTTTCAAGTCGAAACTCATTCTTAAGTTCAATTTCAAGAATTCAAAGGAAGTGAACAAACCAAAGGTAAGCAAAGTTCAATGCTAAAGATCTTGATCAAATGATAACAAGGTATACAAGTTAGGGAATCAAAACCGTTTCAAGGATCATTAGGGAATAAGGTAAACAAAGGAATAAAGGATCATCACACAAAGGGGTTCGCAAAGGTTCTTATAGGGTTCACAAGAATTCAAGGTATTAAAAAGTGATCAAGATAAGAAAAGGTTACTTAAAAAGTTATGAACAATAATCTTATCAATAAAAAGGTTCACAAGGACAATGACAGGGCATCTCAAGAATCATTAACAGGGGTATATCACTATAACAGTTCAATACTCTACATGGCATGAACAATATCCTCTCTATAATAGTTACTTGCCTGAATTCGCTTTCCTGTTTCACGGAAGTTGAACTACTGCCACCTAGTATACTTTTCCATTTCCAAGCCTGAATGCCTTCACGCTCCAAATCTACAATCCAAAAACAAACCTTAATCAGATTCCCACTCGACGTTCCCAGAACATTTAATAATTCCCTTTATTGCTATACCCTAAGAGTATATATATACTCAATTATAATCACACAACACATTTATACCATAACTCGTATACTTAAACTAAATAAACTTCAGATCACGTATTGCGATACAAATACGGCATATAACATTTAATCCTTGTATTTCAAACTCTATACTCGAGTTATCATATCAACACATAATCTCATATCAAGACGAATCAAAAACCTCCTTTTTACATCACTTAATTCGAACCAAAACAAACAAATAAACCACATAATTCTTAGAAATCTCACATGCATTCACTTGGTAAGATATTGGATTCAAATCAATTACTTTTACAACCATAAACCATTCGGCTTTATCACATAACACAAACAAGAGATCCAATGATTCTTTTAGACTCTAATCTTGTCAAATACAACCTCATATCTTAACATGCAATCCTTATTTCATCCACATCTAACTCTAATTCATCATGGAAACACATAAGCAACACTTTAAGCACATAATCCATCTTAATTTTCTATAAATTTGACTTATACCATTCGAATTTCTCAAGAAACATCACACGCAATACCACAAATTGACATGCAAGGATAGGGATCATTTATAATCTTTAGTTCAAGCCAAAATTCACCATTTAAAACCTTTTTCAAACAAAACCGAAACAAGTTTAAATCCTCAAATCAAATACCATTTATAAACTTGAATCAAAATCAAAAATCCCTTTTTAAGAAGTAAAAATTCGAACTAAAACCATTTAATCAAGACAAAAGACTCTTTGATTCTTAAACCTGAAACACCTTAAGTAAACAACTACTCCTCTCCTTTTTATTTACACAAATTCGAACCAAACACTAGCATAAAACCAACCAAATCACTTGCAACCATTTTAATGCTACCATTCATACTATCACACAATAAAAATCATTCTTCCCACATAATTTTTAAGAAAATTCGAACCTAACAAAGGTTCAAGACCAAAAGAAACTTAGAACATTGACATGCAATGACTTTTAGTGACATTCATATAGATTCTTATGACATGCATCCCATTTCAATCAACTAAGCACCAAAATCACTTAGTAATAAACCTTATTTCCCATTTTCTAAACATAAAACTTCATTTACCATCAAAACTCAAGAATTCATCAAATATCAAACATGCAAGTTATAATTTAACAAGAATACATCATTTCACTAAGAATATCACACTCTTAAAATCCCATCCGCTCTCCTTGGATCACGGCCGGTGGTGGTCGAACTCAAGAGTGCCCAACACGGGTCTCCTCTTTGAGTTTTGAACCTTAAAACCACAAATTACACTTGTTTATATACCTTTATGATCACATACCAATAAATTATATTTTCTTGAATATGACCAAAGAAATTAAGCTAAGAAAAGTTGCTTAGAAACTTACATGCTAAGTGTAAATGAATAGAGGACTGCAAATATGATTATTGATGGGTAGATCTTGGAATTTGAGCTATATTTTAAGGTTGCATGTAAGAGAGAGAAGAGGGAAGGAGAGAGAGCCGAGAGAGAGCAGAGAGAGAGAGAGAGAGAGAGAGAGAGGGAGAGAGAATTCAGGAGTGAGGGAGGAAAAAGAGAGAGAGAGAGAGAGAGAGAGAGAGAGAGAGAGAGAGAGAAAATTTAGGAGTGAGGGAGGAAAAAGAGAGAGAAAAGAGAAGTGAGGGAAGAAGGGGAGAAAAAGAGAAGGGTGGGTGGTTTATATAATGGTATGGCAAGGGTAGAATGGTAATTATGCCACAATTGATTTTCACTTCTCATTTCGTTTATTCTCATTCCCAAAAATGAATTTGAATATTATATAGCTCTCTCAAAAAAGATGAAAATGGAAGTAATGTCAATTTTAAAATATAGGATTCGAAATTAGTTTTTTGGAATAATTTTTGAACAAACGGTTGATTAAATACGGATTTTACAAGATTATGCTGCAAATAGCATTTTAACTCCATAAAATCATTTTAAAATGCAACGATCACAAAATAAATCCGTCTATCATTTTTAGAAGGTGTCTAGGACTATTTTAAAGGTAAAAAACAGATTTCACGCCTCGACATTATTCGAGTAATTTTATAAAAATATATAAAGGGCCAATAATCCTTATTTTAATTGAAATAAATCCCTTATATCCATTTAAAATCAATAGATCACGTAATCATGTCTACATGCAAGCAAGAACATAAATTCTCACATCACAACTCATATCTGATCATAAAATTTCCCTTTTTATTAGTATTCCTCTTTTCGCGTATCGGGTCACGTTCTGCCTGACGGCCCGACGCTCAGCGTTTCAATTACGCTTCACAATTTTCTTTACCAACCGACACATCACTAGAACGTAATACTTACTTAAACATTCCATTTCACATATCAACACATATTTCACATTTAAACACTTTAATCCCTTTTTAAGACGGATTTCGTTCTACCCGACGGCCTAACAACACAAATAAACCCCTAAACTGACTCTTTAAATTGGAACGCATATTTCTAGGCTCCCAGTTACTAATTTACAACAAAGACAATTAACCATCAAAATCATTTAATCACAAAATTTACAATTATACCAAAAAATTTTACTTTATTCACTTAATTATGTTGCAAAATTCCCAGTTGTTACAAATATCACCATTTTCTTGAAGTTCATGAGTGTAGAAGGATTTTGGCAATATGTGTTTTGTTCGATCCCCTATAATATATCCTTCCTTAAGTTGTTTGATACAGGCCGAGTTATCCTCAAATAAAACTGTATGACTTTCTGAAATACTTGATAATCCACATAATTCTTGAATATGTTGAATGACCGACCTTAGCCAAATACATTCTCTGCTTACTTCATGAATTGCTAGTAACTCTGCGTGGTTTGATGAAGTTGCAACCATAGTCTATTTTGTAGACTTCCAAGAGATAGAAGTATCACAATATGTAAATAGGTAACTTGTTTGTGATCGCCCAACATGAGGATTTGACATGTATCCAGCATCTACATATCCAACTAGCTGTGATTTTGAATTGTTTGGGAAGAATAGTCCAAGATCGATTGTCCCTCGAAGATATCTGAATATATGTTTGATTCCATCCCAATGCCTTTTAGTAGGGTCAGAACTAAATCTTGCCAACAGGTTCACTGCAAATGCAATATCAGGTCGTGTGTTGTTTGTAAGATACATGAGAGCGCCAATTGCACTGAGATATGGAACTTCAGGTCCAAGAGCCTCTTCATCTTGTCTTCTAGGACGGAAAGGATCATTTTCAACCTCGAGTGATCGAACAACCATTGGTGTGGTTAGTGGATGAGCTTTGTCCATGTAGAACCGATCAAGAATCTTTTCAGTGTAGTTTGATTGATGAACAAATATGCCTGAAGATAAGTGCTCCACCTGTATACCTAAACAAAATCTTGTCCTTCCAATATCTTTTATTTTAAACTCATTTTTCAAATAGTTAGCAGCATTATTAATATATTCAGTAGTACCGATAATATTCAAATCATCCACATATACAACAATAATAACAAAACCAGTTGATGATCCTTTAATGAAAATGCAAGGACATACTTGATTATTAACATATCCATCATTCAATAAGTATTCACTAAGCTTGTTATACCACATACGACCAGATTGTTTTAAACCATACAATGATCATTTTAATTTAACAAAATATAAATGTCGAGGCTTAGTGTTCTCAATATTTAATCCTTCAGGAATTTTCATATAAATATCACTATCAAGTGATCCATATAGGCATGCTGTCACAACGTCTATCAAACGTGTTTCCAGTGTTTCCATACAAGCCATGCCCATTAGAAAACGAAAAGTAACTCCATCTATCACAGGAGAGTATATTTCCTGGAAATCAAAACCAGGTCTTTGAGAGAATCCCCGGGCTACTAGTCGGGCCTTATATCTCATAATTTCATTTTTCTTATTTCATTTTCATACAAACACCCATATATTTCCGACGGGAACTACACCAGCTGGTGTTTGGACTGCAGGTCCAAATACATTTCTATTGCGCAAGGATTGCAATTCTTCTTGAATCGCAACTTTCCATTCTGGCCAATCATCTCGGTGTCGACACTCTTCCACACTTCGTGGTTCAGGATCGGAGTTCATAATAATATCAGATGCCACGGAAAAAGTATATACCTCATCAGCCTCAATACTCCCATGATCCAGTAATTTCGCGTTATGGACATAATTCATTGAGATCTCATAGTTTTCAGGTACCTTTGCTTATGTGGAAGCATTTGCCACTTCTGGGGCATGTGCCACTTTTGGGGCAACATTCTCGTCTGGAGGCAATCCCACATCTGGGAGTTTTGTTACAGCCACTTCAGGGGCTTGAACCTCTTCAGTAGGCAATAACACTTCTGGGGTATTTTATGAAACTTTTGCCACTTCTGGGGCAATTCCAATCAATTTCTGTTTTCGTGGTACAATATCTTTTACACCAATAGGTCTACCACGCTTTTCGTGTGGCTTTGAATCACCAATCAATTCCGCTGAAATTGATTTATTGACAGGGATTTCAATCTTGGCCGAGCATTAAGAGCAGGTATATATGATTTCACAATATTTTTGGAATTATTAAATGCATTGACATTTGATTAGCAATATTTTGCATATGTATAATTCTTTGAACCTCAGATTCACATTATTTAGTACGCGGATCAATAGCATTTAATCCTAGGGTTAATTATCAAGTAGGTCACTTATTGCGTCCAAATGTATCAAGTGAGTCACTGATTACAAAACGGGCTCAAATGAGTGACCCGTTTGAGTCCGTTTTGTAATCAGTGACTCACTTGATATATTTGGATGGAGTAAGTGATCTAGTTGATAATTAACCCTTTAATCCTGAGGCATTCCATGATATTTCTAAATTTAATTTATGTAAAAATTTATCTCCCCCTAATGTAGGGAACATAGATTCATCAAAACGACAATCAACATACCGAGCAGTAAAAACATCACCAGTTAATGGTTCCAGATACCTTATAATAGACGGAGAATCAAAACTAACATATATACCAATTCTTCTTTGAGGTCCCATTTTAGTTCTTTGTGGTGGTGATTTAGGAACATACACAGCACAACCAAATACTTTTAAATGAGATATATCAGGTACTTCCAAGAACCAAATCTTGAGGGGATTGTTTGTGGTAAGCAGAAGACCTTATTCTAAATATATTTGCAGTATGATGTATTGCATGACCCCAAAAGATATAGGTAACTTTGCTCCTAGGAGTAAGGGACGAACAATAAGTTGAAGTCTTTTAATTGAGGATTCTGCTAAACTATTTTGTGTATGTACGTGAGCTACCGGGTGTTCAACTGAGATTCTTACTGACATATAATAATCATTAAAAGTTGCAGATGTAAATTCAGCAATATTATCTAGTCGAATTTATTTAATGGGATAGTCAGGAAATTGAGCCCGAAGTTTAATTATTTGGGCAAGTAATTTGGCAAAGGCTGTATTTCGGGTTGTAAGTAGACATACATGAGACCATCGAGTTGATAGCATCAAGTAAAACCATAAATTACCTAAATGGGCCAGAAGATGGATGAATAGGACCATAAATGTCACCTTGAATTCTTTCTAAGAATTTCGGGGACTTAGTTTGAAGCTTAACTGGGGATGGTCGGACAATCAGTTTTCCAAAGGAACATGCTGAATAATGAAGTTCATCTTGGGATATTATCTTTTGAGTTTTAAGAGGATGTCCCACAGAATTTTTAACGATACGACGCATCATAAATACTCCTGGATGATCGTGTCTTTCGTGCCAAAGGGAAAGTAGTTTTGGGTCTATGACTTTGGGGATGTTGACACTATGAGATTCAAGAACTCGTATACTCGTAACATATAATCCTGAAGAAACTGAGTGAAATTTTTCTAAGATCCTTTTATTGTCAACGGTGTTTGAGTTGATGAGAAGGTATTCTTTTTCATTCTCATTAGTAGTTTCAACGTGAAACCCATTAAGACGGAGATCTTTAAAACTCAGTAGGTTTTATAGTTTACTTGCTAGAGTATAGAGCATCTTGTATGTGTATGTGTGTCTTATTTGGTAGAAGAAAACTAGCTTTCCTAAAACCTTATATTATATTTGATGTACCCGATACCGTCCAGACATGTGAGTTGATTTTAGTCAACTGTGAGAAGTATTTCTGACTCTGTAAAATAGTGTGTGTGGTTGCGCAGTCAACAATGCATATATCTTCCATTTCTATACATATATAAATGAAAAACATCTTTATTAAAAACACACCGAATACATAGAACAACAACATGAAACAAGTACATAAAATGAGTACATAATGGAAATAAGTAAAACACAAAGGAAATAAGTAAAGTAAGATAATACATATGAAGTATAGTCATCTAAACCATAATAAAGATCAGCACCAGTGTCTATTTCATTTGAGCCTTATTGACTGGTTCATTAACTAGATTATAATTAGCGATGTTGGTTTCTACTCTCTTTCCATTATTCCTTTTGGATGACTCGTAGAGATCAACACGATGTTTGGGTGTGCGACAAGTACATTTCCAGTGCCCCTCAGATCTGCACCTATGACAGATGCCTCAGTTCTCTCCTTCTTGGGGTGCCTTTCTTTTATTTGGCACTTCACGTTGCCATTTATGGTGGCCATAGTTGTAACCATCACGTTGCCACTTCAGGTGGTCAGAATGATATTGATTGCGAAACTGACCACGGAAATTTCCACATCCACGGTTTCATCCATAACCCTGTCCTCCTCTATGCCCTTTCCCACGTTCATTCTTCAGGAATGACGTGTTATGTACTTCAGGAAACTGAGAAGAGCCTATGAGACGTATCTGATGATTTTTCAGTAGCAACTCATTATTCTTTTCAGCCACAAGAAGGAGAGATATCAACTCGCCATATTTCTGAAAATTCTGCTCCCTATATTATTGAGCCAGGATCATAGTGTTGGGTTGAAAGGTTGAGAGGATCTTTTCAATCATTTCAGCATCAGTAATATTTTCACCACATAAAATTAATTTTGAGCTTATCTTAAAAAGAGCAGAATTATATTCAGCTACATATTTAAAATCCTGTAACCTCAAATTAATCCAGTCATATCGGGCAGATGGCAAGTGAACAAGTTTCCGGTGATCAAATCTATCCTTGAGATTATTCCAAAGGGTGAGTGGATTTTTTATAGTGAGGTATTCAGATTTTAGATCTTCGTGGATGTGATGCCTAAGAAAGATACTTGCTTTTGCATTTTTTTCAACAATTGGGATTTTTTCTGGGTAAATAGTATATTTTAGGCCATTAGCATTAAGGTGTAATTCTGCATCAAGGACCCATGATAAATAATTATTCCCCGAAATATCCAAGGCAACAAACTCTAATTTTGCAAGATTCACCATTCTCTTTTATGAAATAGTTTTAGTTGATAGAGACTCGCGAGAATAAAGTTTCAGTAGGCAGAGACTCGTGGGTCAGAATAAGTCGTTGCTCTTTCGAAAATAAAGCTTCAGTTGGCAGAGACTCGTGTTGATAACGTGTTATAAACCTTTACTGAAAATATTAGTTATGTTTAATGTAGAGGAAGTATAGGAGAATAGAAGATATGGAGAGAAAGTTGTATATCATTTCATTAGCTAAATGAGCTATTTATAGTAGTTGGTTTACAGGTCTTACTAAATAAGTTATTCAAATCTTCTTCATTAAGTAATGCAAGTCTTCCTCGATAAGCTTTACAAGTCTTCCTCGATAAGCTTTACAAGTCTTCCTGATTAAGTTTCTTTCTTAAGAAGCTGTGCAAGTCTTCCTCAACAAGATTTGAGATACTTCCTCGATACGCTTTGACAACCACTTTATATTTATTCAAATATTTTAACATATACTACGTTTTCAGCTTAATAACATTTTTCGACAGAAATATGATATGAAGATTTGTTCATTTACTGAGAAAAGAAGAGATAAAGATGAGTTGCGCACACATGAAATAAGGAAGGACACTCGTGATTTATTTTATAGCACAATAAATAAGAGATAAGAATGAGTCACACACATAAAATAAAGACACGTATATTGTTTACGTAATAAGTGTAATAAATGTTTTATAGTATAACATTTACTTTTCAATTCGGGAGATATGGAATACATCTATTTTTTCAGTTTCTATTTAGAGTGATAAATGTTTAATTTTTCTTTTATTACTATTAAATGAGCACATTAAATTGTTAGTTACTATTTTTATTATCCCGAAAAGTTCGGGATACTATAAATATCTTTATTATTATTAGTAATGTTTATACCCATTTTTGGATATGGGCCCTGAACAGGTCCCTATGAGCATAAATAGAGAAAGTTGGGCCTAAATTTATGGAAAGTGTAAGTTGGGCCGGTGGGCTCACACTCTGGTTCATTTGTTAAAGGAGTGGGTTGCAAGCCCATAACATGATGACCCACTATCTTGTGGCCTTTTAAGTAATAAGAAGACCTAATGAGTTGGACTCGTGGACTCGCTATACACAAAAATATGGTACACGAGTCCAAATGAAGAAGACTAAGAATATAAGGCGGGCTCGCACTGCCATATTCTTGGATTAGTAGGCTGCAGGCCTACAACATGACAGACCATTTACAAGGAACACCGGCTCTGATAGCTTGTGAGCTGGGCCACAGGTTTGACAAAGGAAAGGCTGCTTCATGCGAGCTCGGCTCGTGAGCTCGCATCACGTGGGAAGGCCATGAAAACTAGTTAATTGACAAATAGAGGAGAGACCAGACATGATCACCCCTCAACTTTCTAAATGATTATTGTTAATGCGAGCCGAGGTGGCCAGGCCGGCTCGCATCATGTAGATTTTATCTCCATTATAGAAAATGACTCATAGATGACTGAGTTATTCATAAATTTTCGGGACCGACACGAGACATACCAACAATCACAAGAAGAAATGCAGGATGCCCCCAGATTGTAGGAAACGTGTGGGGTTAGTCGGGATTTGCGTGACTGATTGGCTGAAGGCCTGACTAAGAAATGGGTTTGGGTTACATGGGTAGAAAAATTCTAACCCTGAGCTAGGTAACTTGTTCCCCAAAAACTACATGAGACTTGATCCCTATAAATATGGTATGTAGGAACTTGTATGAGACATGGGTTAACACTTGACAAAGAATAAAGAAAACCCTATTCTTTCTTGAGAAGTCATCATACAAGCTCAGCCACCACCATACATAACCTTTCTCCGCCCTAAAAACACCAACCTTGATCTTTATTCCAGCTACCAACCTTCAAAATACTATTAAACGAAATTCTCCCTTTAACATTTGGCGCTAGAAGGAGGGTGATTTCATCTTTAGAAGAAAAGATGACTAAAGAAGGCAAGTCGGTGGGCGTACCAGGAAGCGGTATCAAGCAGGGAACCTCTAACGGGCTAGAACAAACGCCTCCGGAGAACCAGGCGCCACCGCCACCGCCCGAACGTATTGATGGACAGACGGTCTTAGCATGTCTGGAAGGGCTCGCTAACTAGATGACTGAAATCAACACCATGATGTCCAGGGTAGAGAAGAACTCTACCAAGAATGTTAAGCGTAAGGAACGTCGCCTTAAGCTTTCACAATGCAACTAGAAAGGGAAGGGCTCTCAAAAGCGGCTCATTCATGAGTTCAATGATGTGGCAGGCGATACAGGATGAAAGAAGGAGGCATCCTTGGTAGGGCTGAGCATAAATTAGCCAAACCGACTGAAACCGCCCAATCCAGACCGACCAAACCGAATTTTACGATTTACTAACGGTTTGGTTCAGTTACGGATTGGCATTTTAAAAACCGAATTATTTCGGTTTGGTTTCGGTTTTTACCTCCAAACCGATCGAATTAGCCGAACCGAACCGCATATTTAGAATGAAACATCAATATACATATATTAGTAATGTGCAATTAATAATAAAATTATAATTTATAACATATGTGTAAACTAAAATATATAAAAGAACTAATTTTAATATATTTTATTCTAAGATGTTAATATCTATGTACCTGTTATATTTCTATTATTTTTATTTTTATAATAAATCATGAGAATTGATCATATCTCGCGTCTTCTTACTTTTTTTTTTATTTCTCAAAGTCATAATTTATATATATATATATATATATTTTGAATATGATTATAATAGAAAATATAATTCTATAATATGATACAAACTTTCGATTCTTATTTACAAGTTAAAGTTAATTTAATTTTTAACTTTGTTTTATATAAAAAATGGTTTAAACCGAAACCAAACCGAACCGTTTTAAACAGATTGGTTTGGTTTGGTTTTTTCACATAACGGTTTGGTTTCAGATTGGATTTTAAAGAAACCGCTAATTTTGGTTCAGTTCGGTTCGGACCCTTCAAACCGCCCAAACCGACCGATACTCACCCCTAATCCTTGTAGTAGGATGGGATCCCCTCGAGCCAGGTCAAGCGGAGCAGCCAGATCTCTGAAAGATCAGGGCAAAATCCAGCTTCGTTTGAGGTAAGGTCAACCAACGTGCTAGATCGCAAAGGGAAAAGATTGAGCGAGCACGACCTCAGACTCAAGTTGGACACTCTCAAAGAAAAGAGAGAGCAGAAAAAGCCTGAGGATCAAGAGACCCGACAAAGAAAGGGACACCCCTCCCTGAAGGACTGAACAATGAAGACGTAGGGCTGACCAGGAAGGGGAGTCTAGGGTGCGACCTGGAAGAGGGGGCGCCATGAAAGGGAGTTTGTCAGGTTGGACATTTGAGAAGAATATTAGATCAGATGAAGCAGGAAAAGAAGGGGTCAACGACCTCAGCGGCCTCGTATCCATTCACGGCCGCTATTCGAACCCTCTGCCCCAAGTGTTCAGGCACAACTCTGATCTCCATTTCAATGGGGAGGTTAACCCAGCTAAATATCTCATCCAGTTCAACACATAGATGGAGGTCTATCAAGTACCGGAACCAACCCGATGTAGACTCTTCGCAGCCTCGTTTCGAGGGAGCGCTCATCAATAATTTTCTAAGTTGGGCCAACTAGCGTAAAAATATGGAAACAATTGAAAGATTTGTTCATCAGGCAATTTCTACCCTCCATTACTCGCCACCAGTGGCCATGCTCGCCAACTTTAAGCAAAGAGAAGGAGAAACCCTAGTAGAGTATTTCCGACGATTTAATATCGAGGTTCCCAAGGTTAGGGATGTTAGCGAAGAGACCACAAGAATTTCTTGATTGTTGGGTTAAAAGAAGAGTCAAAATTATGGAAGAGCCTCTAGGCTCGCAAGCCTAGAACCATAACTGAGTTTTATAAGCAGGTTGAGCCTTTTAAGAGGGTAGAAAAATCGATGAGGGATTTAAATATCAGTGAAAATTACTGAGGTAGGAGGGATAAATCCTCTAGCCCCGAGGATAGAAGGATGACTTAGCAGTGTAGCTCATGGCCAAAAAAGGCCGCTAGGGGCAAGGAGACAACTAAGGAGGCAGAGAGGCCTTACACAAGCAAAGGGCAGACACACATGCCCCTCTTGGCCTTCATTGATCATATATATACAACATATGAGGGGCATGTTGTATCCAGAAAGGCAAACCCCCTCACAGACTACAACAAAAAGGACACTTCAAATTATTGTGCATATCATGAGGTCACGGGGCACAATACAATGGATTGTAGACAATTGAAGAACGAGATCGAAACACTGATCCACCAGGGTAAGTTAACGGAATGGATTGTCAAGGAAGTTCGAAAGCACAAGTTAGACTATCATGCTGCCTCCCACCACCACCAAAAGAGAAGGATAAGGTATCTCGAGGCAGCAACATCCACATCATTATAGGCGGGTCTTACATTGGGGGAGACAGCCGAAAGGCAATGGACAGGTACGCCCGGGAGGCGAAAGATAGGCCTCTCGCTAATGTCAATCACCTCAGCCATAAACCCCCGAAGTTCTTTAAAAGGGATGCCGATGATATCTTGTTCAGAGAGGCAAATTCCAAGTGGGTCCATTACCCTCATATTGATGCTATGGTGGTAAAAATAAAAACCGGAACGATAAATATATACCGAGTATTGGTGGATACCAAGAGCTCGGTAGATGTGTTAACATATAATGCTTATAAGAAGTTTGGCTTCCTGGACAAGGAAATCACTTCCTCAGGTGGGTACCTCTATGGGTTCACGGGAGATTCGATAGGAGTAAAGAGGATAATCCAACTCCGGTCACCTTGAGAGAAGAATCTCATGTGGCCACCCAAATTGTTATATTTATTGTGGTAGACCAGCCGTGTGCCTATAATGTTATAATTGGAAGGCCACTCATGAGGGCAATGAGGATGGTGACCTCGATCCATCATATCACAGTAAAATTTTCAACCCCCGCGGGGTAGGCTTTTTGAAGGGTTGCTAATATGACTCGAATGTTTGTTATAACCAGACACGAAAGGGAAAACGCAGCTAGGGAGCCGGTAAAATTGGAAGAAGGTGATATTCTCGTGGAGGAGGCCGATGAAAGAAAAAAAAAAAGCGCCTACAAGAACACAAATCTTGTAACATGATCTCAATTGAAGAATTGCCGAAAAAATATTTCGAGAGTTTGGGAATTCAAGTGAAACCGTTTGTTGAAACAAATTAATAATTACTTATTTTTTATATGAAATTAATTACATACTCTCACTTATTTTCGAGAAAAATTGATACAAATTAATGGTTACTTATTTCATGCGGTATATCTTTACAATTTCGGACAAAAAGAAATTAAAAACTTTACATTTTTTTATCGTTTCAGACGTAATTTTATTACTCTGCAAAGTACATTGCACAGCCGTGTATCTACTAAATATGGAAATAATTTTGTTTCGGACACTAAAATCATTGGCCCTGAAATCGAGGCATCGAGCCTATAAAAAAATTTGTGATTGTGGACACGTGTCACGAACTCCGAAGAATCCTATGATAACAAGGTGGTCTAAAACACATAATATAAAAGCTACAGTGACACGTGTGAGGGGAGTAGACCCAAGATACACTCGTGTTGTCTGACAATAGTCTTGTCCACCGTCATTTCAAGTAGCTAGGATTATATACAAATATCTATCTCTAATTCTGTACAAGGACGACCTGCTCAGTTATGGCTGGTAGGAAAAAGAGGAAACTTAAATTGTAAGTTTTCTTATGTCCAATTTTACCCACATATGTGATATGATATGATGTGATTTATTTATTTATTATTTAACATTGTTAAATCTTGAATTGCCTGTTAAAAAATTGTTAAAATCTTTAATTTTGAGAGTTGGATTAGATTTGTTTGTTAATTTAACATAAGGGTCTTGGTCAGATGCTGTTAATTTTTCGTTGTGATTGAATTAAGTTGTTGAGCACATCTGAGTTTTTATGGTGTTAAATCTATTTGATATGACGAGATCTTTTCATATTTATTAGAGTTGAAGTCTGTTTGCTAGTTTAATTGCTTTGATCTTGATTGTTAGGGTTCAATTGTTTTAGTTTAATGTGAGTTTGGCCTTTAGACAATTCACTTCTTAATTACCTTATTATTTTTAGGGTTATTAATTTAGAATCTTGTTTGAGTACTTCCTAGTTTGTATATATTGTTTCGGGTTTTTGAATTTGTTGTTTCTTAGCCAGAAAGCCGTCTTGGTTGTAGTTGGATGAGATGGATTTATAAAATTTGGGTTTGTTTGAGATACATTTTTCCAGAACTCTTGCTATTGTGCAAATTATGTTCCATGTACTTTAACTAGTAACTATTGTGCAACTAAAATGACATTTAATAGTTTACTGTAAGTGCCAGATATTGATATAAGATTGTTACATTGCCCCTTATATCTTTTTTAACTTATGTTTTCCCATACAATAGTGTACTAAGCTCGGACATGCTGAGAGGTGTTTAGTTGCTTAAGACTAATACCTTACATCATTCTATGTTTCGCAGAATAGCTGAAGCATTAAATGATGGTCAAATTTTGGATAAGGATGTTAGAGAACCAGTTGAACTATGGTCTGAGCTCCCAACAGAGCTCTTGGAATTGATAATTTCGCGGTTGACTTTGAAGGATAATATTTGTATCTCTGCTGTTTGCAAGAAATGGCAGTCAGTGGCTGTTTCGGTTAGGGTGGTTCAAAAATCACCATGGATTATGCACTTCCCTAAACATGGCGAGTTGTTCGAGTTCTATGATCCTTGTCAGCGCAAGACATATCTCGTAGAGCTTCCGGAGTTGCGCAGCTGTAGGGTTTGTTATGCAAAAGATAATTGGATACTTCTGTACAAGCCTATAACACAACGTTTATTATTTTTTAATCCTTTTACACGGGAGTTAATTAAATTACCCAAATTCGAGCTGTCATACCAAATTGTTGCCTTTTCTACTGCTCCCACGTCTCCTAACTGCCTTGTTTTTACGGTTAGACATGTAAGCCCAACCGTTGTTTCTATTAGCACATGTAACCCAACAGCAACACAGTGGAGTACAGTTAATTACCGCAATCGCTTGCCATTTGTTAGCAGTATTTGGAACAAGCTTGTCTTTAGCAATGGGCTCTTTTATTGTCTAAGTCTAACTGGATGGCTAGGGATTTATGATACGCAAGAACATACTTGGACTGTCTGTGGCGTGCCCCCACCTAAATGTCCAGAAAACTTCTATTCAAAAAATTGGTGGAAGGGAAAGTTTATGACAGAGTACCAAGGCGATATCCTCGTAATATACACTTGTGAGAATGAAAACCCTATTGTATATAAGCTTGAGCAGACAAATTGGACAGAGATGAATACACTAGGAGGTGTAACACTCTTTGCTAGTTTCTTAACATCTCATGCTAGAACAGATCTTCTTGGAGTAATGAGAAACAGTGTTTATTTTACCAAAGTTCGCTTTTATGGAAAGAGATGCATTTCATATTCTCTTGATCACGGTAGGTACTATCCTAAAAAGCAGTGTCATGACTGGGGAGAACAAGATCCTTTCGAAAGTATTTGGATTGAACCACCAGAGGACTTCACAGACTTTGTAAAGAGTTAGATAAGCAGGTAACTTTCTCCAGCAACACTCTCTTAAACATTGTGTAGTGTACTTGGCAATAAGAAAGTAACAATTCATTTTGTGGTGCAGAGTTCTACGTATCTGTTTGTTCTTCTCTGCAACATCTGATGAAATCAAGAAATAAATGAGTTGAATTCTCAACTTTTATGATTCTGTAGTTGTCATTAAACTTATGATTCACACAGGGGAAGAAATTTACACATCCTCTGGATGTTACTTTGCTATTTGACATAAGACACGAGACTACATATCGGAGTGACTTTAAAAAGTGTGAGTGTATACCTGAGAAGTAGGATTACATGTCTTTGCTTCCGTAACCTATTTGCGCAAATGTTGTTTTACAATCTTACACTTTAGTTAGGTGGAGAAGTAGGTTGTTTTTTAAACTGTAGAATTAGCTTGAAATTCGAATACTGACAATAGGTTCCTGGTAGATGGTGGATTTGTTCATTCCTTCTTGTAAGAGTGTAACTACAAATATGTTACTTTCCTATCTTAAACTTCTGATTAGTAGTTAAATTTAATGTGTTGCCTATTCTAATAACCTGTAAGTTGAGCTGATATCAAAGTGGAACTGTAAAATACACATGTACTGCGTTGCCACTTTCCAATTTCAAGCTTTGTGTATTTCTTTTTATTTTGTAAGAGGTTCTAGTATATAGTAGTTTAGAAGGTGAACTTCTACAGAAAAACAGTTGGTATATATAAGGAAATGCAATTTATCTTCCATTACTTCCTTGAAGTAGTGGTCCAACTTGTTTGTTTTTTCCCTATCTATTGACATCCTCATCTGTTTCATTTGCAGGTTATTTAGCCAGACTTAACTAGGTGTGGGATACGACTTTCCAGATGCATATAGGCGTCGATAGTATCAGCGCAGCCACAAGACTTCCTGAGACATGAAAACAACAGTGTGTTAACATTGAAATAGTATTCTATCTTTAGGATGTTTTGAATTGAAATATTTATTTGCTTTATTAATGTTTGTTTAGTGTTGAGAATAAGGTCTCCACCCTCTGTAGTCTGCTAGTAGTATTTATTTCCTTGGTAACTTACAAATCTAGCATTTGGTAAAATATAAATTTATTCCTCATTCTATATGTACTTTGTTATATTTGTTTGGATATAATCGTAAAGTTTTCCATAGCCATCCAGCTTCCAAAAAGTAATAAGAAATTCCAAGTGAGGGAAAGTCTTATATAACCATATTGGAAGTTAAGCTCATCTTGATCTAACTGTGTATCCACTCTGCTTTTGCACTTTTAAGACGCACAAATTATTATTTTAAAAAACATGCAGTACAAGTGTAAACAATGTTTTCATATCATTTTTCATCCAAACATGATGTATGCACACTAAATATCTAGAGCTACAAAGATAATTACACAAGAACCACCTAAGAAGGCATTATTTCGTGGGGTCAATACAGAAGCTAAACCTAAAGAGGGAAAAATGAGAATGTCTTGGAAGTGTTGACACTTATTTGAACCAAAATGCAGTTTCCACACTGCAACCAGCTTTCTTTCGAAGCCGGATGCTAAAGTGATAAGATTGGCATCCACAGCAAGTACCCTAGAAGTAGTTTCGCGTCCTGCAAACCCAGAATTTCGCCACTGATAGCACCATAATATTGAACAATTGAGCCCGGTGAAGGTCACATGCTGCTATCATATTACAAGCCCAGCTGAGGTTAAAGAATTCTTCTCATCAACTTGAAGAGATGAGCGAGATATTTCTTTCAGCTTTCCGGCATCAAGAAGTAATACTCGTTCTGCCATCAGAACTGTGTCCAGACGGTGAGCAATGATCAGTACCTACAATATGAACATTAGGACCCTCAATTTACCGGATACTTAACTGGTGAATAAGGGTTGGTAAACGCAGAACAAAGAAGAATTCAGGCAACCAAGAATCAGGGAACCAATTAATCCTTACAGTGTGGTTTTCTGTTAAGCGTTGGACAGCTTCTCTGACCAATAGCTCAGACCGACTATCTAAAGCAGATGTTGCTTCGTCTAAAATCAGAATGGATGAATTCTGATAAAGTGCCCTCGCAATTGCTAACCTGTGACAAACAAAAGTTAAGTGTACAAGCATCCATAGGGATTCGAGATAGTGATGCAGGTCCCCAACCAAATAACCCGATGCATCCATGAAATAGTCTCTACTTCAGCTGTACCAGTAACTAAAAATAGGAGGAATCTTTTATTCACCAATTAGATGTAGACATTATAACAGAGTAAGTGAGTAACTGATAAGCTTTTGTAATGGGATGCTCTAACCCCCTGCATTTACCTAAATAAACCCTATTAAGAAAACAGAAATCTGAATGGAAGTTCAGAGGCAAAAAGTAGATTTGATACTATGATTGATAGAGAGTCCGAAGAGGATGCCTTGCTCTCAAGTTGTTATATAATTCTAACTAATAAAGTTATTCTTGATTAAAATTTAACAGTTTAATAGTTGGAAGCCAGACCTTTGCCTTTGGCCACCACTTAATGTTGACCCCCTGGCTCCAATATTGGTAGCATATCTTTGTGGTAGTCTATCAATGAATTCATCTGCATTTGCAGTTCTTGCTGCAGCCTCCACCCTCTCCATGTCAATTTTAGTCAATATGTCCCTGTACCCAATGTTTTCAGCAACCGTCCCTGTGAAGAGGGTCTAATGGAAAATTCAAGTTAAATAGATGCCACTAAACTCTTGAAAAGATTATAGGTACATGTTAAAACATTAGAAACAATCTGTGCCATTTCTCAAAAGAGAGATTATAACCCAGGCTAATAGTAAAGTAGCTAGAAGTGTTGTACTGTTGTTGAACAAAGTAAAAGCTTAGCGGAAATCGTAGTTAAGCTAATGAAGAAAATAAAATATTACAGGAATTTTATTCCGTTGCCATCTACTTACAACATCCTGCGAAACCAGACCAACATGTCTCCTCAGGCTTCCCAGTCGCATATTTTTTATGTTATTATCATCTATGTTAATACAACCTGTAACAGATAAAGGACATATACATTCACACTATATGCCAATATTGTACATTATGCTAAAGAAATTCGCATAAAGAGATTACTCACCAGAAACAGTATCATAAAGACGAAGCAGCAGCTTAACAAAGGTTGTCTTCCCCCCTCCGGAAGGCCCAATTAGAGCTACCGTCTCTCCTGCTTTAATATGGAGACTTAATCCATCTAACACAAGAGGCATTCCTTCTCCATATCCAAAAGAGACGTCATGAAATGTTATATCGCCTCTCACAGAGTCTAAATCAACTGCATCTGATTTCTCAATCATCTGTACATATAATTAAAAGTAAGCAAGTCATCAATGGATTAAATCTTGGCACAAAAAAATATTGTCTACCTTGGCAACGGTACTTATATACACCGTAAAACAGATGATTTTAATTTTATACTCCACGTCTTACTATTTACTTGTACCTTTTGACTTTTTTAGAAAATTTTGTGATTTGTAGAAATGGATATATCACATGATACTGTTTACATAATTTTTTTATTTTAATAACACTTTTAACTTTACATTAAATTATTCAATTGAAATTTAAACTATACAAGAATATTGAGATTTTATAGAAATATCAAAAAATGCTAGCAAAGTTAGAAAGACAAGTAAATAGTAATGGAGGTATGATAGATATGTAAACATGCGCACACTCACACAAACACTTGAAAGAAAAAAGAGGGAGGATGTCAAACATATATCTATTTGCAAATATTATCCATCCATGGAATATCTAGTAATGCAGAGATCTAAACCTTTTAATATAAGATATATATACAATGCGCAGAAGATGCCCAACCGGGTCTGGTAAATAATATTGATCGCAGTCAATAAGGACACTTCATTTTGATCAGTTTGGGGATAAATAATCCTATAGAAGACCATATACCCTCACATCTTTCATTTTAGATAAAGAGGCCATAAATTTATATATAAAGCATTAGGTATATGATAGATTTACTTGTGTCCGCAGATGTAGTGTTTACCTGAGATCTGAACCTTGACAAGTCAAACAAACGTTCTATAGCTGGTTCTCCTTGCTTTAACTCATTATACGCTTTACCCATATCCTGTGTGATATCTCAATCTCCTCAGAGGCTGAATGGTAATAAGTTAATAACATAGAGCACTTATGGCAGAAAACTAGCAGAGCTTATCAAGAGAACACCAATACCAAATATATGTAATGACCAACATTTGCAAACAAGGATAGAAGAGACAAACTTACTGCTAAGATAAATTTCTCACAGCGTCTATAAGAATGTCTAAATCTATGTAAAATAGCTACTATAACATTGCACGTCTCACGTACGGAGTATTCTAGAATCTAGAGTAAAGATAAAAAAACATAATGATCATCTAAATACAGATAAATGGATTTATATTTGAATACTCGTCAGTTAAATATAGAAGGTACTTGATATGACTTGCAAGGAAGTTGTTAGGGAGATACCTTGGTCAGATACTAAGCATGCTATAATAATAAAATAATGTATTGTCAAAAAAGGTTAATTGTTGTAACTATATTTTATAAAAAGAAAAAGGAAATACAATTTGGGGATAAATTAATCGTAAATTCGTAAAAAAAAATATAGCAAACTAAGCTTAATTGCTGACAGCATAATTTAACTGGGGCGAATAATATAATTATGCATTTATGCTTCGCATAGAGACTTCAGTAAGAAGGACAAAGATGAAGGAACAACGTTCATGTTATATATGGTAATTGGCAAGAACAACAAAATGATGTTAAGAATAAGAATTCATAAGCAAATACTGAAAAAACATTTTAGGAAAAAGAAGAAGTTAGAACTTGCAGATTAATAGGTCTAGAGTTCAATAATCAAAACACAAGTATACAAACTCGACAAACTACACGTGGCCAAAGTTCCCATCTACTACCTCTTCCAACCTATTTCAGCCAGCCAACTTTGGCTGATTACTCCCAGAAATTGCTGAATGTAAGCAAAGAAATTGGCAATCTCAACAATTCATTTGATGGGGGATAGGGGCGGATTTTGGGACTATTTGGGTTAATGGCAAGAATTCTCTTGCACGAGATATTTAAAAAAAACTCAATATAATCCTCAATAATAATAACTCCGCTAAATTACAATGATTAAACTCCCACATATAATAATCTACTTTTTTGTCAGGATATAATAATCTACTTTTTTAATAAAACTAAAACTCTAAAATATACCTTGACCAAAAAAAACTCTAAAATATACAGGGTAAAAGGAACCTAAAGTTACCTTAGGGCAATTTCCTGAAGTTAAGTGTATTTAACTCGTGTATCTTGAACCACCTAGCACCACTACTTATATTATATATATGTAATCATGTATTCATTTTGAGGTGAACTTGTATGTTGAAGTTTTTAAGATGACATGCACATGTACATATAGTATAGGTATATTGATACTTGACAAGTGTTGGATTTAGATGCTAAATAAAAGTAAGACGGAGAATATAATGTAGCTAACTCTGAGAGATTACCTAAAGGTAACTTTAGGATCCTTCTACCCAAACATTTATATTATCAATTATAATGTAACTAATCCTATTGTAGGTTATTCTAATAAAAGGGCTTCCAAAGCCTATTATATTGCTCCGAAATACTTTCTTTCTTTGGGCTTTCTGACCTGCTGTCCTGCATCAGTAATTCTATATTCAAGACATCAACTTCTTGCCCAGTTCTAAAAATACCCCAAAATCAGAATACCTAGAGACAGCTTAAACTTATTGATTAAGCCCATGGGAAGATTAAATAATTATAGCTACAAGAACAAAAATTCAACACTCTCGAACGTTGAAATTATGGACAAAAAAGTCTTTTAAAAATAGAAGGACCTGTATTGGCTTAATCAGGAGAACCAGGGATGTCATAAAAGCAACTAGGCGAGAGCAATCAAAAGAGCCCCCTGAAACTGCCAAAGAGCCAAAGCACAATATAAATAACACCCCAAAGTATATTATTTGTACTATCTGAGGTATAAGGGCCTTCATTTTCTTCTTTTTTAATCGTTCAGAGAGGTCCACACAAGCAAGCCGTTGAAACTTAAGACTCTCGGAGGGCTCTCCATTGTTTGCTTTCACAAAAAGTATTGATGGCAGGACCTGTAAGAAAAGAATGCAGGCTAATAAGGTGCATTGGCCAGTAGGAAAGATGATCAAGAATACTTCAACAACATGCTTGTGAACATCAATTGGAACTTGTAACAATTCAAAAAACATAAACTTTCCAGGAAGCGGAATAGCAGGCAAAAGAAACCACAGAAAAAGAGAAGGGATGAGAGCTGCTAGAGTATGTTCTGATGGAATTATTCTGGTCCATTACTTGTACATATATTATGTATATACCTCATTCAGGTAAGCTGAGAGAGCAGCAATACTAATATTCCCCTCCTTTGAGATCTTTTGAAGTTTTTCCCCAAGATAAGTAATGACAAGAGTCATTGCCGGAATTACCTGCAAGAATGCTGAAAAAAATTTAAACCTTCAACCAACTTGAGAAAGTGACTTGACTTTTAAGGCAACATAAGGGTACAAGAAGCATAATTTCTTGCAGACCTAGTGATGTAGTCAGAAATACAGGTTTCTAAGAATAACTTGCAGTTTCCAAATTGTATCATTATCATAAATATCGTATAAGATTGAAATGGCCTTCTCGAACTTTATGCTACAAATTCAAATAATTTTACTAGTTTTATGCTTCCTCACCAAAACAGAAATGAGGGAGAGCATCGGGCTGTTAACCAGCATTTGAGTTGCCATAGCTGATAACTGCAAAGTACTTGGTACTATAGTCTACAAAACATAGAAACCAAACCAAATCAGATCAAAAGCATATACAAAATGTTAATAAAAGAACTTAGCTACACAAGTACTAAACAACAACAATTAGGACAATGTAATAGCTGATTCTCACTCACATTCAAGAGAGCATAAACAGTATCCGCAACCTCAGAAGCCTCAGCAGTGATCCGATATGCAATATCACCCGAAGAAACACCATTACCACATTCAAAAAACATTAAATCCCTCTCCAAAACCCTATCAAAGACATGAACTCTAATCTTATACACACAATTCAAAGCAGCATCCCACAAAAACGCTTGCTGTCCGTAACTCGCAACAACTAAAACCAAAAACAAGCCTCCAATCTTCAATCCCTCCTTTCTCAATCCATCTACACCTCCTCTACTCATCACAGTGGAGAATTCTCCAACCCGGGGCACGATTTTCGACAAAGAATACACTGACACTGCACTGCAGAGCCAGCCCTTGAAAATATTTTCCCATTCTGAAGTCACAAAAGGTTTGATTGAGTGTAAAGATGAGATTTTTGGGGATAAATTAATGGGCTTTTGAGATGATTTAATGGGGTTTAGAGAATGATTTGAGCGATGACATTTGAGATAATTGGATGGGTGGGGTTTATATTTGATGTGGAAGAAGGGTGTGAAAGATGAAGAATGGGTGTGAGTTTGAGTGATCATGCCGGAAAATTAAGAACGGTGAGTGATTTATTTCCCGCCGGCGGTTCTGTTAAATGTCAGTCAGTCAGTCAGGTAGAGGATTTTTTTTAGGAGAAATGTGATGTCATTGTTTTCAAAGGATGTGGAATTACAGCGATGCCCCCAACTGTTTGCTAAAACTTCTGCTCCTATCCCCCAGTTTTCGGGTTGTAACTGAATGGAATTAGAATTTAACAGGGGTAAAATATCTGTAAAAAAATAAATTTACTGGTGGTTTTCAAAATACAGCTAATTCTGATGATTTTAAAATGAGTGTTCCTCTTCCTGCTCCTTTTCTCAACAGCTTCTTTTCACTTATTTGTTTATCCCACTCAATATTTATTTATTTATACCTGATTTTCGGAGGCCCATTTAAAATTGAAATGTTACAATAAGGTTAAGGATCCGACCCGTAGTATACTTTTAGAAAGATTAAATATAGGCCACACTAGAAGAAGAACGAGCCTGGAAATATAGAGGGGTGCGAGCTAAGTCTCGAGCTCGCATCACATTATGTATGAGTTGTGGCTCCATCTTGTTGATAAAGTATTTAGAGTAGAGAAAAATATGATATTATTACAACTGCACTTGCTCTTAATTATAATGGGAATTTTTCTTACGTAATCAAGTAAACAATAATAAAGGGATATATATTATAATAAATAAAATATTATAATAATGAAAATATTTAATAATAATATTATTATATAAGTTAACCTACTCTTTATGGTGAATCAAGACTTTGTCTAATAAGAAATGGAAGGTGATAAAGAAAGACCCGAACAAAATCTTATATTCTTTAACACTCCCGATAATATTTAAATTAAATAAATTGGGATGGGAGTACTCGAACCCGAGTCTCTCCCTAAATCGAACTCTGATAATGCAACCAATATTAACAAACAATATTTAAATTAAATAAACCGGAGCTCCCTAAACCGATACCATGTTAAGTAACTGGTCCGTCTAAGTAAGGAAAGGATGTTTGTTCTCCAATATTTTTTCACTATTTTTTCTCGTAACTATATCACCGAAAATTTACACATGTACTTGCGAACATGCATTGTACCGGTCAATGCTAGGAACCAGGACATCCTAGTACATTCCAATGATATCACTTTAGAGGAATTCTGTTCTATTCCAAGCATACAAAATCTAGAAGGCAGCTTCACAGTTATAGCTGAAATATTTAACAGGGCCAAAAATGTGTTTTACACTTTATCCCTATAACGGTCTCTACTTGTATGATATGATTACAAATTATGTTTGCTAGAAGATCCAAGCTAATCTACGAACAAAGGAGCCAAGACCCGAGTTATTTGGACCCAAAACCACGAGGACTAGGCATGGCCGATGTTGAGTCTGCAAATTGCTTCCTTGACTGTGATCTTCTCTTCCTCCTGGCAGTACCGGGAGGAGCCTAACACAATAATGAAAAATTCTCAATGGAAGCACTTAAAAGCGAAATTTTCAGCTTAGCAAATAGTATAGAGAGTTCAATAAGTTTTCACAGAGATTTCTTACAGTTATAAGTCAAGCCTCTAAAAAACGTCTATATAGTGCATATCATAACATTTTATGACAAGCAAGTCTAAACTGTTTTTCATAATCAGGAAACGGGAGAGAATAGATGCAAGAAAATTAATTTAACTACAGGAACATTAACATATCTAATGCTGTAATGCACAGACATACAGATTAGATACTAAAGAGTTAGACTTAAAAGCAAAAGAAAATGGGAATACTGGAATATAATACATAAGCTACTTCCTGTTTAGTAGATCTTCCTCTACCATGCCTCTAGTGCATAAACGATTCTAACTACATTACACATAACTTAGAAATGGCCATTACAATAGTCAAAGTCAATGCTCTCTCATCTGTTTTTCAAGTGGTGTTCACAGAGATTCATCCATTTAGTCTTACTACTAGAAGGACGATCGATAAACAAGGCCCTTTCTGCAGAACCAGAGTTAATAAGCAGAATAGATATTGCATCAGTTAGAAATCTACTAATTAGTGTGTGCATCAATTACCAATTTGAAAGGGAGGATTTAGTGGGAATAATAATATTTCAGATTTAATTTAAGGTTTACGAGTAGATGTTGGAGTTATAAATAGGGAAGCCATTTGTATGTTTGAGGCAGGAAGAAATAGGATTGAAATGTGTATGTTTGTATGTTGGAGAGTGGGTGATCTCTCGAATATCACCTAGTTATTTGTACATGTTTATCAATAAAAATATCAATAGTTATTCTGATCTCATACTCTTCTGGAAGCCTACAAAATAATTATTTTACATATATATTATATATAAAGAGGAGTCTAGAACAGGTCCCTACACATAACACATGTAATATAAATAATTTGCAACACCTGCACAGATAAATTCTTTAGGGTTTTCGCTTAACATGATAAAACAGACAATAATGGTAGTTTTTGTCTGGAAAAACAGCTATACATGTCAAAAATTCTTTAAAGAACTTTTTACAAGTAAAGGACACATTTGACATAGTTTGTGATAGTTTTCAAAATATCAAATTTACTGATTATATATATCTGGGTTACTGCCACAGAGAAAACCTTGATATTTATCATGCAAATGTGTTTGGCTGACCGCTGTAGTCTAGAACTTTGCAGCGATGATGCAAGGCTTATACTTTGGTCCGATACACTTGGCAGATATGAGGAACGGGAAATGTATGAGTAACATGGCAGAATTATGGACTCAGAAATCGTACTTGTAAAAATTAGAAAAATCACGAAGTTATGCATGAGTATAACTCAATATCCATACACATATGTAGGTGCAACAAAAAACTAAAGATAGGCACCTTCTGCTCAGATTTAAGAGCCTCCTGAAGATTGCTCAGAGCAGGAACAGATCCGCCTTCCATGACACCCATCAGATTTTTCATACGTACTCGCATTTGAAATAATTGAGCAACAAGTTGATTCACCTAATTCAGTCATACTAATGAATACTGAGAAAATACATCTGATATTGGAATAACATAAAATGAAGAAGGAATAACATAAAATGAAGAGAAAACTGAACAGAAGGCCAGCATTACTTGGACCAGTAATTTAAATTCAAATCATCCTGGCACTTCTAGGTACCTGCTGCTCTGTTTTCCCCGAATCTTGAGCAACTCGCTTTCGACGAGCTGGGGATTCGGCCAAAAGTTCTGGTTTCTCCCTTTCCTCTGTACAAAGCTAGGCAAGTTAGTAGGTTTTACAAGACAAGTTCCATGTTTGAAAGCTTTGATGAACAATCTCACTAGCATTGCTATCAATATAAATATCCGTAATACACCAATCTCTAAGTATTGACATATATCACAAACACGCACACAGATGACAGCATTATCCTAATTTCTTTCTACTAAATGAAGTGTAGAGCTACTATTGAAGCCGCAAGCTCTACCATAACAAACTAAAGTTAAAAATTCTAAGTCTACATAATAAACCAAGTTGTTCAGAACATACGCAAGTAATAAGACGGTGAGTTGAAGGATGAGATCTTTGAAATTAGGTTATTTCTTTATCTAATATCATTTGTTAAATCTTCTTTTTTTTTCTTTTCTTTTTTTACATTTCTGTAATGTTTAGCAAAAGTTGTGGAATGTCTCAACACACAGAAACAGAACAAAAGAAGCAAATAGTCAAAAAATCTGATTGTCAAGGAAAAAACACCTGGGGTCATTGCTTCAATCATCCCCTCCATTATCTTTAAGCTCTTCTCTGCCTCTCTAATTTGAGCAGGAGTAACCTGCTTAAAATAATACAAAGAGTATAACGTATTGTGCTTTCTACAAAGCATTAAAAAAGTAAACAGGATCTGCTAAGTCGATATTTTGCTAGGTATGCATATAAAAATATAGATAAACCGAAGATGCATATTTGTTTCTGAGAAATACTTTTAATGAAAAAACTGAAAGTAAATTTCTCAATTGACAAGTAGTATTCACTTCAATAACAGACGCTGTACAGTACCTTTCCCATGCCAGGAATCATTCCAAGAACACGAGACATGGATCCCATCTGTGCAACTGCACGAGTTTGCTTCAGGAAGTCGTTGAAGTCAAACTTTGCACTCATTATTTTCTTCTGTATATCTTCAGCATCCTCTTGGCGCATCTATCCAAGAGTCAATAAGAAGCCATCAGAATTTATTAAGCTACGGAAACAGAGCTAAATTTCGACACTCACAACTTCTTGTGCTTTTTCCACAAACGATAGAACATCTCCCATTCCCAGTATGCGCCCTGCCATACGATCAGGGTAAAATGGCTCAAGATCCTCCATTCGTTCTCCTCGTCCTACAAGCTTAATTGGCTTTCCCGACACCTGTCATAGCCAATCGCTAGCTATCAATTTAACGTGCTACAATTTACACTTTACTAAGTTGAGTAATAATTTCAACTCAAAACACCCAAGTCACTTAAATTCTTGATATTCTACGTAATTACAGTTGGTATGCATAATTAAGGGTAATTTCTTTTTGGTTGTAGGTAAGTTCACCATCTCTCTGTTCTAGGGATTACTCGCAAACCCATACCCAATTTGAACAGTACTGAAGAAGATCTAAACAAAATATACAATAACTGTTTCCTTTAGTTCTCTTAATTGCTTTAACATATATATGAACTATTGTTTGTAGAGTTGTTCATTAAACACAATCCATCAGAAGTCACAAGATAACAAAGGCTGACCTCCTTCACACTCAAAGCTGCTCCACCTCTTGAATCCCCGTCTAGTTTTGTTAAAATGGCACCAGTGATTCCAATTTCAAGATTGAAAGTGGTGACCAAAGCTGCACATTTAACAAGGACGTCAAGAGATGCATGATAGTATCTTTTTTTTTTTGCTAAGTAAACTCACGCAAACCCAGGGTCGAACCCTTGACCTCCAGAGGAGGCAAGAGCCCCACCAGTGCACCAACCCTTTGTTGGCTAATAGTATCTGTTTTTACAAATAGATGAATAATAATTAAATCGTGCGAAAAGCAGATAAGATAATACCAGAAAACATATGTCTTAATATCCGTGTTTACAAAAATACGTCAAAAGTAATTACGATGTGTCAGTAAAACCATATGGGATGACAGGAGCAGACAAACAAGAGAGAAATCATTGCCCTAATTAGTAGTATTTACACGCATGGGATTTTGGATAGTTATATACCAACACAAGTCACTCGCAGTACCAGGTCAAGAGTAAAGGAAAGGATAGGTGCCCATTGGGCTGCAGCATATTAGTTAGGGACGATTCCACATATCGAGTCGAAATGGGATGCATGCTCATGTTTTAGTTCAATACAATATGATTATTTTGCATGGTACAATGATGTTTTTCTGAAGGCGAATGAAAAAGATTTGAAAATTCGTCATGTATTATTTCAGATAACTGCTGCAAGTACCTGCGGCTTCTTGCCCTGTCATGGCGTCAACTACAAGCAAAACTTCTGTGGGATTCAGTTCCCGTTTTACCTCTTTCAATTCATCCATCATATCCTTATCTATCTGATATAAAGAGATGATAGCATAGACACTTTAAACAATATTTATTTCCGGTAAACAGCAAAGATATAATTTAACCATCTCTAGAATAATGAATGCAGTGGAAAACCTGAAGTCTTCCAGCCGTATCCATTATGACAACATCAACATTTTTCTTTTTAGCCTCTATAAGACCCTTCCTCGCTATTTCTGCTGGTTTTACCTCAGTGCCCATTGAAAAAACCGGCACCTCTACCTGTTCGAAAGATACACTGGCTATGAGAATGATTTGACTGATATTCAATGTGAATACTTGCTGCTTTTGAAATTTTAAATAGCTACTTACCAACGGGAAAAAAACTATAGAAGTTACGAGGAAGACTAACTAGTGCATTTGGAGTTACAGAGATCTCCCGACACGTGACACAAAGTAAGTCCGTAAAAATCAATGACTCTTTCTACCAACTTGAAGAAGATAAAGAAAAAAAAGAAAGAAAAAACACCGGTAATAATCCCAAGTCGATGCATTTGAAAAAAAATAAGGAATCGGACTTTGGATATATCAAGTTCCTATATTGAAGGACTTCCATGTGCAAGACTTTAACATAGATCTACATAAAATAAACAGATATTATCTTTTAAAGAAAAAAGTTGGTAACCTGTTTGCCCAAAATAAGAAGCTGATCAATTGCAGCAGGTCTGTATACATCTCCAGCAATCAGCATGCAACTCTTGCCCTGTAATACATGTTAATTACAAAGACAAAGGTCACCTAGACTGATAGTCTCATTTTCTGTGTAACAAAAATGATATTGCAGATGTGTACAATTGTGAGTGTTGCTTGGTATTCGAAGTGAGGGAAGAAAAACAAATTCTTAAACACCTGCTTCTTAAGGTACACCGCTAACTTGGCACTGACTGTTGTCTTTCCAACACCTTGTAGACCTGCCAATAAAATTACAGTAGGCCCAGATTTGGCAAAAGATAGTTCAGAAACCTCTCCACCCATCAATTTAACAAGTTCCTCACTTACAATCTGCATAATACGAATACATAGATTAGTACCTTCCCTATAAGACAAATTACATTACTGAGCTTGCATCCATTATAGTAACCTCAGTACATACAGTATTAGTAAGTGTTACGCTAATTTTTGTAACTTTTTTGTTTCCGCTGTTGCTATTGGTCTTATTGTGATTAGTTAGACCCTAAGCAAGTGAAATGCTCACAACATTTATGAAATAAGGTGTTATCGTTCATAGAATAAGTGAACTGAAAATTGGTCGAGTGAAATGAGGTGTACTCATTCAGATGAAATGTGGTTAATCATACAGGTTTGAGTTGGCAACAACGGGAATTTGATTTGATTGTACGATACTATATTGGAGATTAGTCAAAGTAAAGAGTCTGTAAAGATGGTCTAGAGATCAAAATTTTCACCACTTGGGCGTGCTATCAGTAATTCTAGGAAAAGGTACGTCAATATACTAGAAGCATACCCGAGATAAGCTAATTCTTTATCTTTAGTCCTTATCTTTAAAGGTGAAGTACATGCCAATCGACTATAATAAGAAAAATTCAGCCAGTACAGCCGTACCTCACTAAAGAAAGGAACATTATATAAGTTCACGAATTCACTTATATAGTAATTACCATAAACAGAAGAAACAGTATTTGGCTCAATGCTTTCCTTCTAAGATAAGAGATTGATTATAGTATTCTGCAATATCATGGTATCCTACGATGCCAGATATAGCCAGCCACTAATAAACATCTTAAAATAGGGAAAATGCTATCAATCTCTGTGTACTAGCATTCCAAGCTTCAAAATTATCAAAAAAAATCGTCTGACTTTACAGAAAGGGTAAAGAGAATTTTAAATTATTTGCTTATATTATCTCTGTATAAAATGGGGTAAGTTGTGTAACCACTTACTTTGACCAATTGTTGATCTGGCTTTACTCCTCGAGTTACGTCAACACCAACAGCTTGTTCACTTACAGATTGGATGAACCTGCGTACGACAGGAAGGCTAACCTGGAAACAACATAGTTGAGTCGCTTGTATTTTAACGTGATGCAACTTTTGCTTTCCTTAATTTAAATTAGTTTGGAACAACTCACATCTGCTTCCAGAAGAGCGCGTCTAATGTCTCTCATTGGTTCCACAATATTTTCTTTTGTCAATGTCTCTAAACCATAAACACATCATTTCTATAATCAGCAAAGTCGGAACATAGCTCAAACAACTTTCAAACATTCAATACAAGCAACAATCCACATTCAAGTCACTCAAACATTCCTTGTCAATATGCAAAATCCACATTCAAGTCATTACATAGAACAATAGGAACTCAATCAAACAACAATTCCATATACAATTTATAGGGTCATGTTTCAAATTTTCAATACAAACCATTTTAGGCTACAAACTCAAATAAAAAAACAGTTATAGATCACGGATACTAGAAATCACCGGCTCTCGTAACTTGTAAATTAAAAGAAAACTAGTATGTAAAGTGGTAAACCTGCTCCTTTGAGCTTGTTCCAAGCAGATTCGAGACCAGTAGTGAGCTGTCCAAACATTTCAGCTCTAATTACTAAACTGCCACGACGCAAGTCATTGCTCCTAGTATTAGGACTAGAAGAGTATACAAATCCCCATAGTTGTCTCTGGTGAACAAAATAACAGAAAATTAAAACATTACAAAAAAGACAGCAATCAAACAAATGCCGGATAATTACAGTAACAGATGCTGTAGAAGTACAAGTATGACTTACAGTGGAAGAATTATAGCTAGATTGCAGTAGAGGAGATTTGGTAAAAGAAGAGGTGGTGCAGACATGTGTTGTTGATTTTCTTGGAGAGTTGAAGGTGCTTGGAACAGTTAGAGTTGTGTGTGTATAAGTGTGTGAAATTGCAGATATATGTAGAGCTTCCATTTCTAACAACAAGAGGAAGATGAAGAAGAAGAAGAAGAAGAAGAAGAAGAAGAAGAAGAAGCCTCTCTGTTGTTGTTGTCTGTTACAATCTTATTTTATCCGCTTACTGGATATTTTTGGATGGATAGCTTTATCACTTTCTTTTTTTATCTTCCAACTCCAACTTATGTAAAGTCAAGTCATTTTACGTTGTATACTTGGTCCTTTTTTTATTTAACACGTACAGACTAACCGTATCTACCTGTTAAACTAACTTAACCAACCACTTGAATTGAATTTCTGTAACATAAATTTCTACAACAAAGAGTCAGTGTTGTTTTTACCGTACTTTCGCCCACATTTTTAACATTTGGGCTGATCCCTTATAAGAGTAAAGGAAAAAGAAGAAAATGGATTTAAAGTAATGGAACCTTACAAAAATTAAACTATGGGAAAAGAGAATGTTAACAAATGTTAAGAAATAAATGGGACATTTTCTTAAAAAAAAAGTGTTGAGAAATAAAAACAAGGACTATTAATATATTATAATATCATCATATAACTTCAATGTGCTAGATATTCTTATCAATCTATTATACTAATTCTCAACATGCAGTTGAATTTTGACAAAATAATAATCCATACAATAATAAACTCATTGAAGTAATATTTTTCATGATCTCAACCATGTTACTTTAAAGATGTTAACCGTATATGCAGGATTTTAACCTGTGGTACAATTTTGACAGAAAACAAAAAGGGTGACATCCCACACTGATGAAATCCGCATCCTTTGACATTCTCCATTGCAAAGTTCTAATCTCCGGATTCAGAATCTAACCAAACTGTCAAATGTACTCCTTACTTGACATTTGAGTGCCAAACAGGTTGTGCTAATATATTTCAGCTTTAATACATACTATCTGTTAGATAGAATCACCAACACTTAAAACTGAACCAGTGCCGCAAACATATTTATCTGAAACAAGTGGAATTGTCTTCCACACTTTCATAGTCCTTTTCCCTGCAAGTTTGAAACTTCAATCTTAAGCATTTATGTACTCTAAATCACCATTTTCTGATGAAGATGTGATAATCTCACGACTAATCGCAGGATCCATTTTCGTGCAAATGGCGGCATAATGTGAACCAGCAAGTTCCCAGAGTGAAAATTGCCAGTCTCTTGCATGGCTGGCTGGATCCTCCAAGGGCTCAACAACTATCTCAGAAGCCTGACAGCATGCTGAAGCTATTAGATCAGGCGATATTTCTGTATTACCTTTGTCAAAAATAAATTATAATTTCAAGATACATGCATATTCTTGTGGCACAGAAATGCAACCACTTCATCATAAGTTCGCTCCAATGTTATAAGAATCTATCACATGTCCATAGTATGGATATAACAAATTACTGTTCATATGTTCGCATACAGTTCAAAACCACAAGCAGTATCATACAATGCATAAAACCAAAGTGCTAGAGATTCAGCATATGTCATACATTTCAGGGTCAGATAAGCACACAAGCTTGCTAACTAATTCTAGTTTTAGGTAACCGTGTTCTATTTTTGCTATGTAAGATATGACCATCTAAGATGGTTTCTAGGAGAATTTCGCTGCAGAATGTTGTACTGTTGTTGGTTCAAATTTTGAAATACATTCATTCCTTATTATATTGCATTATTGATATATGTTTACTCATTGTTTCCATACTTGGCAATTTTTTCCTTCAATTCTGAAAACTCATACTCCTCTCATCCTGAATTCCAAAATAATTAACTGTTAAAAATTACTTACAAGTTATAACTATAATATCTTCAGATTAATTTTTTAGATCTTAAATTCTGCCCCGCTCTTGAAAATCTCTGGTTCCAACACTAAGCATAGGATAACTGCGGTTACATATATATAGTTTCTAGATCATATTTCACTGTGCGTATTAGGTAATATACCTCGGATTTTGATTTCGTACAAGGATGAATTGCCCCTTTATAAGGAATGTACTGGATTGTAAAGGTTCTGAAAGGCGCACCAGAGAAACCCCTTCCCAAAGCCTTGACATAAGCTTCCTGTAAGTGATTTGTTAATTTCCGTATATCAACAACGAAATCAGGCAAGTTTATTCATTCAATGCGCACACAAAATATATCATGTTAACACAAACTGAATGTCTGCCCAAATAAATATTTAGACATAGCAAATCATGTCCCATAAGTGGGACAAAGTGAATGACCTCCAAAGAGAAAGATATGAACAATCATGTACATTACATAGCATTAATAATAAAAACACATACATAACTCACCTTGAACGTCCACAATTTTAGAAACTCCTGGCGCTCAAGTTCAGGGTCTGATATAGACTTTAAGAGTTTCTTTTCTTGTTGAGAAAAGTAACGGCGAGCAAATGCCATGATATTGTGTTTTATCTTTCGTTCCTTGTCTTCTACATCAATGCCAATCTTATAATTAAAAATAACTCTGATCAGCTTAACTAATAAAAAATGTAAGTCTAGGTATCAACTTAATAGGAGACCAACTATAGATGCATGTCACTTTAGCATTGATAATGATAATGACAGAGGTACTAACCGGACAATCAATAGTCACTCCACATGCTACTAAAGATGATGAGTGTGAAACATTGAAATGCAATTCTGGTGGGTTCCAGTCGTTATTCTCTGGCCATTCCAACTAATACAATAATTCAAAATAAAGTTTTAAGTATGTAAATCTTTAGAGAGAGGGAATCTGAAACAATTAAGAAACAGGATAAATCAGGGTACCTCGGGCTTTCCATGGATGTTCTTCCTAAACTTCAAAGATCTTGGATTAACTTGATTATCTGATATCATAGCAAAGAAAAATGTTATAACTATCATACATCTATTAACAAACCATATGTAAATTATGTTTAAAAGTCTCAAACAACTATGATGACTGCTTGACTGTATTAACTACAAATTATCTTCGATCCCATATCATAAATTATAATAAGTACAAATGTAAAGGAAGCACCAACTAATAACTATCCATACATCGTGCTAAAATAGTCCGAACCAAAGGACGGGATAGCAAAGCACCTCTTCTCAGTTCATAAGTGCGCATACTCGAAACATGTTCCTTCTCAGATGGTGATAAAAGGTCGGAGTATTGGTTAAAGAGTTTCTCAGTCATGTCATTATGTGAAGCGTACCACATATGGGTTTCCCTACACATCAAAAATCTTCTCTATATTATATAACACAAGAAAACTAATGCAGAGTGTACAAGCAACTGCAAAGAAAATCAGACTAATGAACTTAAAATACGAACACAAGATACAGTACATTTAGTGCTAAAAAATGATATCATACATTTTAGATGGAAGTTGCAAAGGAGGCAGAGAGGATAATGAAGTAAAGAATTTTGTATCATAAATCTGTACCCTCATTCTGAAACACGAAATTCCACGCATATACAATTATGATTGCATCAACATTTACGGAAGCTCCACTTCAGTCTTATTTCTTGCTTAATTGTATGATCCATGCACATAGAAACAGTCAATAATTAGCCCGAAAAGCAGTGAACATGTGGTAGATAAACCAAATTCAGCAATCAACCAGGTAAAAGTTTGTTTGTAAATTAGAACAAAAGATAACTAGATAACCCTTCAAATAAGTTTCAAGTTGTTGCTAAACTACTGGTGTTATTTTTAGCATAATTTAAGAATAATTAATAAACAAAATAAAGATACAGTATGTGTAAATAGACAATGTAAATAGCCACCATCAATTTAATTAAAAAAAACCATAGCAGATCACATATATCACAGAGAATCAGAGATATTGAGATACAGTATGTGTCATACCAGATGATGTAAATTCTTCAGCGTGAGATAGAGATGACTGATGATTACTTTTGATTTTATCTTCGATGATATCGAATTGCTGTTGGAAGCTCCGATATAACCCGCCCGACTCGCTCACACCGCTTCAACTCGCTGCTTACCCTTGCTCCGAGTTTTAATTACGAAGGTGGTCAGTAAGTGATAATAAATGTAAATTTAACAAATTTTTACTTAAAAAATGTGATAGAAAATATTTTACATCCTTACCACTTACTTCTTTCTTTTAAAAAAACTCGGGAACGAGACCTTAATCTCGATATAAAAATGACCCATAATCTCATAAATTGGGGAAAATGTGACCTTTTCTATCACTTAAACAAATTTTATTACAAAAACCCATCGGTTGGGGCTCACTGTTAAAAATCAGGTTGGGAAAATGATTACTTTGTCTAATGAAACTTCGTGTTCCTTTGGCTTTTTTTTCCTTTCAAAAAATAGATTTTACTTATTTTGTCGATAAAAACTTCAAACACGTCATTCATCTTATATCTTTTATCTGATCGATTTTTCATAATAATTTTTTAGAAAATCTGGTAAATATATTATAATTATAAGAGTCAAGTAATAGATTGGTATGAAACAAGATTATATGGCTTTAACTGAACGTAACAAGTAATGATACTAATAATAAATTAAACGTTCACAAATGTTGAAGACCTTAAAATTTGCTTCCTGATAATGAAGCCACAAGTAGGCAAGTTGCACAAATTTGACATGTTAGAAATCAGGGGATATTAGTATGAACAACAAAGTGAGATGGCTAAGATGAAATGAAGTGAAGAAACACCACCAACGAAGTGCAATAAACATGAATGAGAACCATAAACAAGATATTCAAACCACAATGCACACTCCTACTTGTTCCACTACCAGTCAGTAGAGATATAACAATAATCCCACAGCCACCATTCTTGGCGATAACTTTTAAGTATAATATTCATCGCCAGGCTTCAACACGCTCCATTCTTGAATTCAAGCGACTAACGATGGTGCTTCCACGGATCTTATCCGCTGCTTCAGAAACCAAAGGCCGCTCATAGTTTTTCCTGGACCATCGCTTGAAGCTTGAGTTACTTGACTGCCCACGTCTAGTTTTTGACATGTTCGAAGGAGTCCCTTTTGTTGATATCTTATCATCATCTTCTTCAAATGTATCCAACTTGGTGTCAACTTGACTTGGAGATTCATTAGGACAGTCATCAGTCAAATAGTTGTTTTCAGGTGGAATTATAACCTCAGTAGAACTGTCAGAACCATAATTTTCTTTTACGGTAAAATAGTCACCCTGAGAAGGGTGCACAGGAGTTTTCTGGGAGGCTTCTTTGCATATGAATTCTTCTTCCTCTTCATCTGTCTCATTGGCCTTGATAGTTGCTGGCTGTAAAAAGCTGCTATGACCATTTTCGTCAGACGGCTCCAAGTGGGATGGACCGCCATCTGCAACGAAGTCTTCTCTGTCTTTCAATGTCCTCTCAATTAAAGTCTTGAGAAAATTCATCACTTGGACTGCATACATAAGTGCCGTCAAAGGATCTGCCATCTGGAAAAATAAATCTTTGTTAAACCTATCATGACACACAGTACTAAACAGATGGATGACCAACCCAATAATATAGTGTCTCAGTTTGACCTTTCAATGAACGTCCATTGATCCTGAATGATAAATGTGTATAACTATATTATTTGCCGAATTGCTGCAAGTACAGATAGAACTTGCTACTCTACAATTGATGAGTAGTGCATGATTTATACGACAGCAGTCTCTTATGAGTGAAAAAGAAAAGTTTTTGGAGAAAAATTGAGTATAAACTTAACATTTACAGTATTAAAAGATAACTTGTTCAAACATTGTCGAAGCCAGAAGATAGTTAACGACCCAGTGTAATCCTATCCTGCCTTATATAAAGCATCACAAAACAGGGTAATAGTATTTTATTGTTCTACTGACAAATATATCTGCAAATTTATAATTCTTATTATTTTCCAGCTGTGTTATACTTCTATACTTATCTTCAACATCAAGAATATATATATATATACACCCTTTTTGACAATAAGTAGTTGACAATAATAATAAATTTCTACTCACCTGAGTCATGTTTGGTGCAAACACCATAGCCACGTTACGTGCAGTCATTTTGTTAAAATTTTCCAGTTGAGCAACATCAGCCATTAGATTAATTGCCCAGTCCAGTAGAGCAGATTCTGTCGATGGAAGAAGTGTCACAAGTCTAGCACACTCCTCTTCTGACTGGGCCTGCATTACCTCCTCAGGTGATAGAGAGTCCAATATTCCGCTAGGAAGTTCCCTGAACCACGCCTAGAGAAAGGCCACAATGTATCCAAGTTAATAAATTCTGAGATAAATTGCATCATCACTATATCACGAAAATATAAAACTTGTCTCGGCTTTCTGACAAATTAGCAACGTTTTTTAAGACAGACGTATCTGAGTCATAGGAGGAATATGTCTTAAACAACTATCAAAACTTCAATCTGGGAAAACATGGAAGATATGATAGATCTTGTTGTATAATACACGATATACCTGCCAACATATTCTATCTGTAGTAGATGAAGTGTGAAGTAACTAGAAAGCAAGGTGGTCCCCGGTTTTTTTTTGTGGAGAAATGAAAAAAATTGGAAGGAAGTTGAAATTAAAGAACGCTAAAGGATTTGCAAAATAAAATCTTTGCAAACAGAACATTACAAGGAGCAAAAGAAAGCGAGGGTATGGAGAAAAAAAATATCTTGCAAGGATATGTTAAGATATTTGTAGAATCATCATCATATATAAGCAAGAGTAGTCATTTTTATGCACGCGTCTCTTAAATTACTCGGGAACACGGTACAGAAAAATATTACTCCTGTATTGTTCTCCAATAGAAATGCACATGTTTCAAACTGCAGATGGACTACCTTAATAAGACCTGCTAAGCAGTGTACATCTATGTTGTCTGGCACCACACCTCTGTTCAGTTCTTCTCTAATGTACTCTTCTTGGCTGTTTTCACCATTAATTCTGAATATTCCTTCTGCCTATATTGCAATTAGGAGTAAAAAATGTTAAACTAATCAATACTTGCTTCATTAGAGAGTAGCCTATACTGTAATAATTGATGGAAAAAGCAACTAACATATAAAGAAAGATTTTTATTAGAAAGAGAATATATAGGAATCACTCACCTCCAGGCCTCCTTGCAAATATAAACGTCTTTGCATCATTAGGAGTATTGTAGGCACACTGTTCCCTCTGGAGTCAAACGAAAGCTGCATAGATTTTGTTGAAACTCCAAAAACACTTGTGCTGGAGAAAAGTAGGTTGAGTCAATTACCAACTAGTTTCTCATTATGTCAGATAAATTAACAATGTTCTGGCATGATGGACTGAACACGAAGGGAGAAACTTTAGGCTCATAAAAACCAAGCACTTACATGTACACAAGATCTAGTTGGCTTCTAAATAAAACGAAAAACAGATAACTATGAAAGTTTTTCATAGCAAGTTGGTAATAACAAGACACTTATAATAAGAGGTATTAGGTCCTACTTCCAACATCATAGTTTTGGGACAGTTGGTCACCTAATATGGTGTTTGACAAGCATATTATTCCTTATCTGAAAATTTAACTTGAGGTTTTGAATAGCTAGTCACCTAACAAGAAACACGTTATCTTGACTGCCTGGATGGTTCAATCATCTATGTGCTTCTATATAGGTTTGACTTGTGCATCCCACTTTCAGGTGATCTCCTACACATGTATTCTAATAAGCCCTATTATTAGAATTCAGCCCTGGATACCTTTTATCCACCTAAAAGCAATATGAGACAAAGATCAATTGCTGTAGGTCATTCATCTAGGATCATGTTCTAAATCCCAGGTATCCATTTTCCAGTCCGAAATAATTTATTAATTTACAATCAGATCAGTTGATAAATCACCAATTCTCCCAAAGAACTTCAAAGCTAAAAGAACTAATCTCAAAATCAAAACTTTAAGTCAGATATAAGACATAACATAAGCCAATTATCAGAACTACAAATAAACACAATCAAACACAAAACCCCTGACCTGACATAAAACTCGAAAAGATTAAAACAAACCTTGCACTAGGAGGCCTTCTGGGAACTTCAGGTTCAAACTCAACAGGCAAACCCAAGAATCCATTAAATCTATCAAAAGTAACATGAGCAACATGTCTAACATTTCTTGGTACACCAATCTCCATAGATTCAATAACACTTTCACTACTCTTACAAGCAATAAAAAAGGACTTTCTAAACACTGTAAACCAAACTCCCAATAAAGACAGCTGATCTCCCTCCTCTCTCTCTCTCCTCTTTCTCTCTCTAAATATACCCTCTTCTTCCTCTTCTTCAATTCTGTATAAATCTACAGGACTAAAAGAAGATGTTTGTTGGTGAAACACATCATTATCTGAGATGGGTATGGAGCTTTGAGGTGAAGAAATGTGACCAGGTGAAGATTGTACTATAACATCTGTCATTATTAATGAAAAATCAAGAATCAATGCAAAATACTCAAAATAGTTTGGTGGGGTTGGCTAAAATTAGTAGAATCATAAAGAAAATATGCAAGATGTGTGAAAGATTGTGACTTTATTCAAGTGGAGTTGGAGTGAAGGAAGGTTTTTGGATGGTAAGATGTAAACATCAACCAAGGTTTATTCTTTCAAACACACGCATGTGTGTGTAAACAATGTTTGTATGTATATGAGTGGACAAGAGGGTCAATGGCTTGGGAATTATGAGATGGGGGAGCGCCAGGAAAGATGGGTGTGGAGATGGAGGAAGAGTGCTTTTGTTTTGTTTGTTGTGTTAATATCATTTCAAACAAATCTTGCTTAACACCTTTTATATGGGACCATAATCTAATTCTTCAATTTTCTAATCAGTGGCTATGGTTAATCAATGTCTTAATAAATTTCGATTTTTTTGGAAAATCTTGATTGAGGAGATGACTCTAACAAGGCAGAATTAAATTTGAAGTCCCTGAAATTTTTGTCTCCGGGTTCCTGAACTATAAATATAAATTGAAAAGTAATTGAATTTTTGAAATATCCTAATCACAGTCATTCTTTTGCATTTTAATGAACATATGTTATCTTGTATGTTATCTTTTCCAGTTTTGCTGATGTGATAACTTAAAAACAAACAGAATATAAATAATTTCAAGTTGTACAACTTACTTATAATTAAAAAAACTTATAAAATTAGCACGTGATTTTTATACATGTCTCTTTATATAAATATATATATATATAAATATATATACGCACACACGTATAGAATAATATATATACGCACACACATATAGAATATAAAGGAAGGAGATTTTTCGGATGCTCATTTTACAAGGATAAAAGTAAGTACTATGATTTATTTCAGTAGTATGATAACGAGTTTTTGGACACAGTTAAAGAATTGATAGGTGATTTGAAAATGTAAAAAAATTAAATTTTTGATCAAAGTAATTGCATTGGATGCCAAAATAAGTGAACTTTATGCTATGAAGATGAAATTGAAGAATTAAAGAGTATAAATTAAAGCTTGAAATTGTTTAAATTAGGTTTTATTGTAATTTTATGTGTACTTGTAATCAAATTTTGTGGTTTGTTTTACACATAATCAAGTTTGAGTTTTGAAATTATTGTAACGAGACTTTGTTGATATAATTAAAGTTTGTTGATGTAATCATAATGCGTTGATGAAATTAAATGAAAGTAATGGAGTTTAACAATTACAACTAAAAATTAAATAGAAATAGAGATGATGTCCAAATATTAATCGTAGATATACTCTACTTTACCTTCTTTGTAGTATTTTAGTCCGTAATATTCTAAAAATTTGTCACATGATGAATCTCAATCTTTACTTCCAACTTCATATGCATATTGATGGAAACATACAAAATATGATGATATTAGTAATATAATGACTTAATCGGACCCTATAATTGATCTATTAGAAGAAACTTAACATTAATTGATAAACTAACTCGTATTTTGGTTGATATACGCCTCAATTGCACTTTATAACCCTAATCCCCAAATTTTGTCTCTTTATCCCTTTTTTAAGTTACTACCCGATATGAGCAAACGAATAATTGAATTTTTAGTTTACATTTTTTAAACATTGGAAGTTATTTCATTTCATCATTAGTATCGGGAGATTGTTATTTGATGTTATGATATGGGCAGTGACGAAGGCAGAGCAAATTTTTAGGGGGGCCTTATAGTACAATTTTAGAAAAAAAATATTTTAATTGTAAAAAAAAATTGTAAATTAAACTCATGATTAGTAGAATAATGCTAAGAAGCGTTTATATTTTTGACATACATAAGATGCCAACAGTTTGAAAAAAAAAGAAAGAAATAAAAGTATGGAAATTAAGGGGAAAAAAGAAAAGTATGAAAAATAAAAGACGGTACCAAAGAGTTGAACCCTAATAGGCTAATACGGTAGCAAACAAAATGAACTACCACCCGAGCTAGCGAAGCATCTATAAAACATATATATTAATAATATATATTTAAAATTCTAGAGGGGTCGGGGCACCCCTCGAACCCTGTCTCCGTCTGGGTATGGGATACATCATCATTCTCACGTGTAAGTGTCCGGAAATTGGTTTATTAGTTATAGCAAAATTACAATTGGAATAAGTTTTCTTTTTTAAATCGACGTTAAGGAGGTTTCTTTTTTTATTCAAACATCATCCCGAAGTATTAAGTCTCGATCAATTTTAGGTCTAGTATATTTGAGAGATTTGTTATTGTTATATCGACTTGTCTTTGAAAGATATATCTTGAATTTGCATGTACTGATATAGTGTAATAATGTTACGAATTTTGGATAGTTATATCGAGCTAGTGGTACATATTTGAGACAATTGTTGCTTAATATTGATGTTCTTCTGCATTTGCCTGCAAATTTGGTATGGGCGGGGATTATTCCCGCTTGTTGAAATGTGTTTGATTAACACCACACTTCTTGTATTTCTTTGTGTTTGTCTTTTCCTCGATTGGTTAGATCGATTAAAGGTTTGGTTAGATTTTAATGGCAGTATGTTATGTGATGTTAATTGTGACAATTCATTCAACTTTAGACAAGTCTCATGTGAATAAAATTACACGGAAACTATCACAAACAATATTCTATGTATTATGCACTAAGACCCCGGTAATCGCTATAATAGTCTCCCTACCTTCAGGGTAAAGGCGGGCTTGCGTATATTCTACACTCTCCGGACGTCGCTTTAAGTGGTTTATACTGGGTAAATTTCGTTTGTTTGGTTTAGTTATAAGTTGAGTTTAATTGGAATAATTGTAACTAAAATATAATTAACAGAGTTTGTATTTATGTTTAATACGTGTTTCATTTATTTTTAAATAAATAACAAATTTTATTTTTTGAAAGGTGCTAACAAATTTTTAGGAATTTGTTAAACAAACGACTAAACGAAATCATGTTTCTCTTATAATAGTATGGTATAGGTAAATATTAGGTTTTATTCCTTTCGCTTCGATTATTCAGTATTTTGTATGAGAGCTTGGAGATTTCGGGCTCGACTCTATGTAACCACAAATATTCTTACGAATTTTTTTAGACACTCAGGTATGATGGGATTTATTCATCGACCAATAGATGGGTTTTTACTTGTGGAAAAATATTTGAATATATATGAAGTTCCGGTTCTGGTTCTGGTTGGACCTTCTGTTAAGAGTTTAAAATGTTAGATGAATCGGTTACTAAACAAATATTTCTAAAAAAAATTACATAATCAATCGTTTAAAAATATCTAAAATAAATTAGGGGTGGTTAAATTTATGATAGATCATGCATATTCTGAACAGATAATAACACTAGATTTTCGGTCAAACTTAAAATCGAATTCTGGATTTGAAGACATTTAGTCATACTTAGAAATCATAGCTAAAATAATAACCTTTGGCATGAAAACAATATGTTTTTTTGGAAATATTAAATTAAATTCAAGCATGCATTCTAAAAATTTAGCAACAGCAAACGGCCTACTTATAGCATTTTTCCCTTTATTCGGGGACTTCAACGGGCCTTAAAAGCTGGCAATTCTTCACGTGAGAATAAATTACTTGATTGAAGACTTTATGATGAATAAGTTCACCTAAAGAAAGAGGTAAGATGCCTATAGCTTCGAACAGAATAGTCCTGATCTCGGGGACGTAGAAAGAGAAAAGGCGCAGCCATCGGTGAGCAAAAGTAGCTTTAATCTTGATAATTGAGTGAAGAAGTTCCGGTAAGAGCCATCCTATACTATGAAACCATGTTGCATCGGTGTTTTCAGGGAATAAGAAAGAACTCTATTTAGGGAGTGCAATAGAGAACCTGAGATCCGATGCGAACAATCACTCGAAGGAGCGAACAATCAGTCGAAGGAACGGAGCTTAGAGCCTTGACTTTCTATTAGTCAAGCGCATTCACTCTAACGACGTACCTTTTACATGATGTGTCAGCGAGGAAATGGGAAGGGAATACTAGACTATATCTGCTTTTGCGCCATGACAATCTCACTCGAATTACGGGGACCTTCACATATTAGTTCAGTATACCGGGGCCCCCGTCCAGAACCACACGTGCAAGTTTCCCTGCATGTGGCTCGTCCGTGCTTTCCGAGGCGCTGTCGGTGACTCAGCATGGGAAGAGGGGGTACGTGGAGCTTCCGCCTCATACGGCTCCTCTGGGGATGGAGGTAGGCCCAGCCCAGACTTGTGCGGTTAAGGTTGTTGTACACGACCTCATAAGAAAAAGAAAAAAGAGCTTCCTCCCCTTTACCTTACTGCCGTCATTTTTTATTCTTACCCCTATCTCTCATTCCCGACATTCCTCCATCAAACCTTCTTGCAAAGATAAAGAATGCACCGGATGAAATAGCAATTGTCCTTTCCTCCCCTTTAGACTTATAAAATATGTGCTAATAAGATTTTTTAATATTTATTTTTAAATCCATTTAATAATATTTAATATTTTAAATAGCTTAAGGGCTTGCAATTAAAAAAATTAATATTAAAGTTTATTTTTTTTATTATTTCAACTCAATTTTATTTCAAATATTAAATGTACATTTATAATTTATTAAAATATTGATGGTAGTAACGATAATTTCAAGTTATATATTATAATACTAGCAATTATGTTTGTTAAGACATTAATAAAAATATAAATTGAAAAGATACATCAGTTTACATTATCATTTTTTTCATTTTGATTTTATATGTTAAAAAAATTTAAATAGACAAAATAATAATAGTTACTAACTAATTTATAATAAAAAATGAATAAGTAAATCATATAAATATGAAAAATGAATGCCTGATGAATCTGAATACATGTTAATTGAACAAGTTTGTATAATTATGCGGGAAGTCTATATATATAGATAGAAAGTGTAACTTCTAGGTAAATTAGTTCTGGAGTATTATTAAATGAACACTCAGGCATTCTTAATGGGTAAGTGTATAACTCTTGCTAAAGCAATAATGAAAAACATTTTTGCTGTAAAGATTAAGGAACATCCCAAGGTTAATCTTAGGATAAGATCATCACAACTACATGGAAATAAATAATGCTAATCAATTATTAGAGCATCTTCGATCATAAAAAGTTTTTGGCTAAAAATTGAGTTGACATACTAAAAATAAAAAATATAGTCAATTTCTTCAAAAAATCACTCTCCAACCATACCCAACACTTTTATCTATAATTATAACCAACCTCCTATGAATAACTATATTTATCGATCACTGCATGCCTGCAAGAGATCTGTAGAAAAATTACACATTAGTTATTATCATTTAAAGTGATATATTCTATTTATAACAATCTAAAATATTAATAACATATTATTTTTAAATTATGACCAACCAATATATATCATCGTAAAATGGTTTACCAGTTCAATAAATTTTACATAATGTTTTACAAGTCCAATTTAACCAACAATATTAGTCCGCCAATCTTCTTGAAGATGCTCTTATTAAATATTTATTTATAATATATATTGCATGTCAATTAGAAAAATAAACAATTTAATAATAAATATAATAAACTCAAGTTAACCAAAATTTTTGTAAGATTAACCTTACTGACCTTATTCTCTGAAATATATGCAATAAAATTAGTTAAAACTGTACGTGGCACAGTGACGAAAGTGATTAAAATCGTGCTCAATTGATGGTGTTTTCTTCCACTGAGCACTCGTTTTTCTCCGATATTGTCTGGTAAAGGTAAAACATTCTTGATTAATATATTGACCCAATTGCGCGGTGGGTTCCGGAAGTAATAAATTAGTGAAGTAACTTCATTCGTGACAAACCCGCAAGAGTGTATTCAATTTAAAGTCTGTGATAAATTTAATTATGTACCCGCTCCTTTTATTTTTACTTTTATTTATAACTCCGGATGCATCACACTTTTCAAATTTAAAGAAAAAATTGTCAGAAGTTTATTTTTTTATGAATTTTATAATAATTTAAAATTCAAAGAGATTTGATAAAATGGAGAATTTTACATAAATAAAATATTCATCGCAACAACAAATGATCAATGAATATGAATGTTGGGGTTACAAAAGGCGTACAAGTGAAGTAAGAAATGTGAACATACGGTACTCGAATCCTATTAAAATGTCAAATTACGTTCTCAGACATTAAGACCTGGACTAATTATGACAAAAATTGAAACGAAAGAGAACTCCCCAAAATAGTTACCAAAAAAGAGATATGCCTAGAATACCCACTTATTATTCAATAATTGTTAAAAACTCAAATATATTTCTCAATTTTTTATAAAATAATGCAATAGATTTTGATTAGGCGCTTGTATATACATGTGTGTTATTATTATTAAAAAAGTTGCTACTTGTATATTTACACCTCATCATTTGAAAAAATAAAACATGATTTATCTTAATTTTAGACCGAATTACCTAACAACTAAAAATCTTCTCTGAAATCTAATTATTAACGCCTTGACCATTACAAAATCCAGGTAGATAACCGAACATATGAGTCCCTACAGTACCGGTAAGTTACACTATTTACGTAAAATCTAACATTTGTTGCTGAACGAATTTAATCTAACATAAACCATTGTAGAATTATTTTATCTATTATTACTGTAATAAATATGTTGACCTACAAATAGATTATTAATATAAATCCCTGAAGTAAAAAACGAAAATTTTGACTGATTTTTTTTAATAATATTTTAACATATAGAAATGCTAATTATTATGATGTAAAAAAATTAATTAATTAATTAATTAATGTAATCCCTTCCATATTTTAGATTGTAAAAGTAAAAAAGGTTGCAACATAAAAGAAGTACACATTGCAACCAAAAGTATTATTGGGGCTTTTACATGCATGCTCCTGGGTACGCATGTATAAACTGCTTTTACAACGGCCCTGTCACTCTTTCCACAACTTGAATTTCAACTCAATTTAGCTTCCCATTTCTGCAACGTCTACCTCACTTTATGTTGTTATTTTTCACACTCTAACCAAAATACTTGCCGCTAACCAAAATTATTACTTGTAGTTGAATTTTCCGTATCACTAGTATCAGTTTAACTAGTTTACTCATTGGTAATTTACTCATTCCCATATATTTCTTGTTTTATTCTAATCACTTTCATTTCTTTTATCACTCATTTCAGTTTAAAATCCATGTACACGTGGCCATTAATATTTTTCACTTTCTATTTATTTTTAGGTAATAAATAGTTGATGAGATTTAAGATAAATGTATAATTGAAAATATAATTGGTGAGATCGAATCTGAAAATTTTATTTTTTATTATTTAAAACTAACGGTTGTGATTAATGAGGTTAACTAAAAGAAGAGATAACAAAATTAGAAATTATTCTGAATATTGTAGCTTAGCGAGGAAATGTGTAGATATAGATTTAATGACTTTGTTTTCAAGTTCATTCATGTACATAGAAATATCAAATTCTCATGTGTCCCAAATATTTTGCATGACTTTTAGTCAAATTCAGATTTTTTTGTCTAACATTTATTTTACTCACATTTACTTTTTGATGATTCCATAAATATGGTTGAATCTCGATAATTAATATTTTTTACGGTTTCAATATAATAAGCACAATGTATTTTTACTCACAATAATGTAATAAACTCGCTAAAATAATATGTTTTCATAATCCGAACCTTGTTACTTTAAAGAATTTTAAGTGTATTTTTAAAATTTTCTACCATATAACTTAAATATATATATTTTTACTTTAATTCTTGGAAATTCATTTTTTCCAAAATAAGAATATTAAACTAAAGTTTAAATTTATAATTTTTACAATATATAATAATCTAATTACATAATTAATAAACTATAAACTACACTAAAATATGTGCATAAAGATAAAAAAAACAAATATTAAAAAATTTAGCATGAAAAAATAGTGGGGCAAAATGCCCAAGCCACTCGTTATGACTCATATATACAATACTTGATAAGTAGATAAAAATACTGTGCTTCGCTCATCCGGTTCGAGAAAATTATTAACATTTTTGTTTTTTTATGAAATTAAAATAATCATTCTTAAGTAATTCGATTTGATGCTTAGTAAAACTATTTAACATATTATATTGAATGCAGATTTGTATTTGTGTTAGTAGCAATTTTTTTATACTTCATAGGAAACCTTTTAATAGTCGAATAAAACTCTCTCATATTTTATTGCTAAGTGCTAGGGGTGCTCATGATTCGGGTTGAACCGTAAAATCCGCAAAAATCAATCCGATTTAAATCCGATCCGAACCAAAATCGAAACGAGGTTCGTGGATTCGGTTCGTATAATTTATAAACCGAGGTTCGTGGTTTGGTTCCGGTTTTATATTAAACCAACCCGCTATCAAACCGAACCGCATCTATAATAAATATATAAAATAATATATATTCGTTTACACTAATCTTATCTAAACAAAACCAAACTTCTGATATGCTTGTGACTTGTGAGCCGTGACTCGTGAAGTATATCAAATCAGATAAGTTAACTACACGATCCCTCCTCAATCCACTCTCCCGTGCTTATCTCTATCGTCTCCCATGATTCCACGAAATCTTACCCCTTTCATTCCCTATATTATTAAACCTTCAATTTCATTTACAGTCTATAGCTTTTTGCAAGGTGAGATTTTGGGTTACATCTGTTGTAAATCTCACTAACAAATATAGCAACATAGAAGCAATTGTATAAAGAATTTAGCAAGTTTAGGCCAAGACCACAGTTAACAAAATAAAACATGCAGGTAAACAAAATCAGTAACTGAAATAACGAGGAGAGAAAGAAAGATATACCCGAAACCATAGCTTTTAACAGTGACTGAAATAAAGGTTCACAGATACAAAATGTCAAGAGAAATGATCACAGCTGAGTCACCAGGCCTTGCTCGAAGTCCTGGCTGCTCTTGAAGAGAATCTGCTGCGTTTGGGATGCGCACAATATCTCCACCAGGATAAAACAGCTCGGAGTTTATGTTAACAACAACAACAAAAGCTCCACTTCGACCAGCACCTCAGTCGCCGGAAAATATCAGCACTTCAGGACTTGTGGGAGAGAAATGCAGAGAGGTTGAAGAGAAGAGAAGAGAATGTAGTGTATATCATACATTCACTTTAACCTCTATTTATAGGAGAGGAAAAAATGAATCTGTCCACACACTTAATGTCTGAATTAAACTGCTTCATTAATGAAAAAATCAAAACTGATCAGATTTTGAATTCATTAATGAAAAAATCAAAACTGATCAGCTTTTGAATTTAAATTATTTGTAACAGCTTTTCACATTAACACCCACATTATTATCAGAACTTAAGTTAAGTTCTGATTTGATTCATCAGTACTTAAGTTCTGACTCTGATATCAGAACTTGTTAAGTTCTGATTTTATTCATCAGTTCTTAAGTTCTGATATCAGAACTTATTAAGTTCTGATTTTATTCATCAGTTCTTAAGTTCTGATTTTGATATCAGAACTTGTTACAGATCAGATTATTTGCAGGTTCAATATATTTAGACTAAGCCCACTAACAAAGTGACTTAGCCTATTTCAGTACCCAGCCCAATAATCCAGTCACCGATAAATAAATTCGAATTAAAATAATTCTCAAATAAATAAAATCCTCGCCCAGGTCGCCTCGCGTACGCGAGACGCCGAGACATTCGCCCAAATCGCCCTTCGACCCGACCCGGTCCGGTGCGGTGCGGGGCGCGCGTGTGTGTGTGCGCGCGTGAAGCACACAACAACACAATGGACCATCACACACCTTAGTAGTTGTATACTACTCATGTGGGTAATACCATATAAAGCACACAACCCCCTTTATTTATTTCAATGTGGGACAAACATTCTCAAATTTTCCAAGCTTTTTCCAAGCTACTTTCAACTCTCATTTCATATGGATTTCATTAAGAAAATTCTTAAAACCATACATGAAAATTTAAGTTCAAATATCATTGAACAATTTCCAATCATTAGATTTTAGGATTAACATCAAGAACATAATTAAATTAAGCTCTAAAATCCTAATTTTCTAACAATCCCCCACAAATCCATACAGAAATGTGATAAATTTCCCATCATGACTTGTTTTTCAGAGTCGGCACCCTTCCGGGTTTGAACCCTCCCAATTCCTCTACTTCAATGGCTATCGGACTCAGATGGAATGTTTCACCTTGAATCTTAATCCGTTTAGTATAACCATATTCCATAGACGACGACAAGTCAAAGGTTATGGTGTCAATCTACGGCTTTGAGACATTAATGGTCATGTCTCGATCCTGTTCGTCGAATGCTTCAAGGATTAACCCTATCCTCTAATTGCGACCACACAATTACATTCGCTTAGCTGGGCATCTCCAGAGATATACTGCCTCTATCTCGTCAAATGACTTGATCACATTCAGAGTTTTAACACTCTTGCTTTTCTGGCAGTGTCAGTACCTTCTAGGTTTACAGGGGATAGACTCAGATACTATAGTATCATCTATGTAGCAAAGGTACTACCAACTCATCCTTACAGCTTGTTATTACCCATTGAATACACTTCGAGGGATCTCCTCTCATGTGTATTGGGTTCCCACTGTTGATGAATTATGATGGGTTGACAGTCCCATCCCCAACCTTGACTTAAGGACCACTGCAGGTTCCAGTCCTTTAGTAAGAGGATCAGCTATATTATTCTGAGTTCCTATGAACTCTATAGCTATGATCCTATCAGTCACTAAACCCCTTATAGACTTGAGTCTAACTTGGATGTGTCTCTTAGTTTTAGCATTATGCTTTTTACTGCTAATTTTGTCGATAGTTGTTCGACTATCACAGTGAATAGCAATAGCAGGAAGCGGTCTGCTTACTACAGGTATTGCAGACATAAGTCCGTGTAACCATTCAGCCTCCGTCCCTGTGGCGTCAAGTGCACACAACTCAGCCTCAAAAGTAGATCGAGTAACAATAGTCTGTCTGCTTGACTTCCAGGATATTGCTCCACCAGCCAAGGTGAACACGTATCCAGTCACTCCATTGGAACCAGACTTCTTAGCTATCCAACTTGCATCACTGTACCCTTCAAGCACACCAGGAAATCTCCTGTAGTGTAAACTAAGGTACATTGTGCCTTTTAGATATCTAAGTACTCTATCAAGAGCATCCTAATGAGTTCTGTTTGGACAGCTTGTATATCTAGCCAATTTAGACACAGAATATGAAATATCTGGTCTAGTGCAGTTAGCAAGATACTGCAAGCTCCCAATAATCTGAGAATACCTTAACTGAGACACAGGCACTCCTGAAGTATTCTTGACAAGGGAAACTTTCGAATCATAAGGTGTACTAGCGATTCTACACTGTGAATAACCATATTTCTCAAGTATAGATTTCTCTATATAATGAGATTGAGTCAAGGTTATTCCTTCAGTGGACTGAATCAATTTGATTCCAAGAATCACACTTGCCTCACCCATATCCTTCATTTCAAAATGCCTTTTCAAGAATTCTTTAGTCTCGTTAATAATCTCAATATTGGTTCCAAACAATAAAATATCATCCACATATAGGCACAAGATAACACACTCATTACCTTTAACTTTAGTGTAGACACACTTATCACTTTCATTAATCTTATAACTGAAAGGCAATATAGTTTCATCAAACTTTTTATGCCAATCTCTGGGAGCTTGTTTCAAGCCATAGATGGACTTGATCAACTTACATACTTTCCTTTTATTGCCTGATGCAACAAATCCATCAGGCTGATCCATATAAATCTCTTCCTCAAGTTCACCATGAAGAAAAGCCGTCTTTACATCCATCTGATGGATGATAAGACCATGGACTGAAGCCAATGCTATAAGCATTCGGATTGTTACCATTCTTACAACCGGAGAGTATGTATCAAAATAATCAATTTCTTCCTTTTGCTTAAAACCCTTAGCTACTAGTCTAGCTTTGTACTTATCTATTGAGCCGTCAGGGTTCAACTTCCTTTTAAAGACCCATTTGCACCCAATAGTAGAACACCCAGGAGGGAGATCAACCAACTCCCATGTTCCATTAGAAACAATAGAGTCAATTTCACTCTTGACATCGCCCTTCCAGTGCCTTGACTCAGAAGAATCCATAGCTTGTCGGAAAGTTAAAGGTTCGTCCTCGATATTGTAAGTGATGAAATCACCTCCAAAATCCTTGACTACCTTTGCACGCTTACTTCTCCTTGGTTCCTCTAGTTCCTTAGGAATAGAGCTACTACTAGGTTCCGCCCCCACATTTGTCATCTTTTCCACATGATCAGGAATAGAACTTGATGTGTGAGTAGGATCTTCCTCAGAAGTCGTTTCAGGTATTCCAGTCTTCATAGGGTAGACATCCTCAAAGAATGTCGCATCTCGAAATTCAACTATCGTGTTTGCCACTATACCATCTATGTCAGATTTTAACACTAAAAATCTCATAGCTGTAGTGGTTTCAAGATAGCCCAGAAAGATACAGTCAACAGTCTTTGGACCTAGTTTCTTTCTCTTGTGTTCAGGAACAAGCACCTTAGCAAGGCACCCCCACACACGAAGATACTTAAGACTAGTCATCCTGCCTTTCCATAACTCCAAGGGTGTTTTATCCATGTGTTTCAGAGGGACTCTATTCAAAATATGGCAAGCCGTATTTAGAGCCTCTCCCCACATGTATTTAGGCAACCCAGAGTTAATAAGCATACTATTAATCATATCTTTAAATGTTCTGTTCTTTCGCTCAGCAACCCCATTAGACTCAGGTGTGTATGATGGAGTAACTTCATGAACTATACCATTATTTGCACAAAATTCATTAAAAGCATTACTCGTATACTCACCACCTCTATCAGATCTCAATCTTTTAAGTAGCTTACTAGTTTGTTTTTCTACTTCAGTTTTATATATAATGAATTTACTAAGTGCTTCATCCTTATGTCTAAGTAAATAAACATAACAGTATCTACTACTATCATCTATAAAAGTAATGAAGTATCTAAACTGGTCCTTGGTCAACACACCACCAAATTCACAAATATCAGTGTGTACTAAATCTAACAAGTCTGAATCCCTAACAACGTTATGAAAAGGTTTCCTTATCTGTTTAGCAGACACACATACTTGACATTTAGAATTCTTTTCTATGGTATATTTTGGAATCAACTCTAAGTTCATCATGTTCTTAAGAGCACCAAAGTTTAAATGACCTAGTCTAGCATGCCATATATCTGAGGATTCAATACATTTAACAGTAGGAATAACATTATTATTCAAATTTCCCAAAACGGGATCCGCATTAATAACAAATAAACCATTTGACAAGTAAACCTTGCCAAAGAATGTACCAGTGTGAATAAGAACTACTTTATTACACTTGAACGAAATTTCAAAACCACTAGAAACTAAACAGCTTCCACTTATTATATTTCTACGCATGTTGGGAACATGATGCACTCTCGTCAGAGATAGAATACGTCCTGAAGGGAACTTCAGATCCACGTTTCCAACTCCATATAATTGAGCAACACTAGCATTCCCCATCTTCACAGTCAGGCTATGACTCTGTTGATAGGATACAAATAAACTAATATCAGCACAAATATGTACATTAGCTCCAGTATCTATCAACCATTCATTTGACAGATAGGTAGAAAATATCACAGGGTTGTAGGATACATACCGGTCAATGTCGGTTTCAGAAGCCGTAGCCTCACCAACAACCATGTTCACTACAGGCCCACTTGCGGTTCCAAGCACAACATTTGTTTGCGCTACCTCGGTTTTCTTCGCTTTCTTCGTAGGGCAGTCCTTACTCCAGTGCCCAACCTGCCCACAAGACCAGCATGGTTTATTTGCCTTGGGTTTCTTGGCCTTGTCCTTGTCACTCTTAGGTTTATTACTATTAGCTTTCTTAGCAAAAGCCTTCCTCTTTTGTCCTACAGTTGCTATGTTTACCTTCGAGGTACCGTGTTCAGTTGGCATCACATGTCCCTGTTTGGACTTGTGTTGTTCTTGCACCGAGATGTCCAGCATAAGGTTGGTCCAGGTGATCTCTCCTTTCTGTCTTTTCAGGGAGAGAGAGAACTCTTCCCAAGACTTCGGGAGTTTTTCAATCACACTCATCACCTTGAACTTCTCCGGGAGATTCATTCCAGACTCCTTCAAAGCATGCACTATCATCTCGAATTCATGCACCTGCTCAGTCATAGACTTATTGTCCACCAGCTTGAACTCGAGGAACCTTGCCACAGAATACTTTTCTAGACCTTGTGAGTCAGTATTATGTGTCTGGTCCAGCTTCTCCCATAAGAGTTTTGCAGAGTAGGCATCAGAAGAATAGACATCAAACAAAGTATTTGTTAGTGCCGTCAGAATGGCTGCCCTAGCCACTCCATCCTTCTCAGCCCACTTCGCAAAAGCCTTAACTGTGTCAGCCTTCTCTTGATCCACTACTGGTTTCTCATATTCCACAACCGGCCACAGACCCTTTATAGTCAACCACGACTTCATCCTTTTCTGCCAGCGAGAAAAGCCAATGCCACCGTTGAATTTCTCCGGTAAACCGGTTAGTTCAACAGCTTGTGGGAAACTATAGGTGGTCCAATCAATGGCCCCAGCAGTTGCACCCGAACTGCTACCACCACCAACGATAACCTCACTTTCGTTAACCATTATGCTAAATTCTATATAACTAATATTCTCTTCAAGAATGTTGTAAATCTCACTAACAAATATAGCAACATAGAAGCAAGTGTATAAAGAATTTAGCAAGTTTAGGCCAAGACCACAGTTAACAAAACAAAACATGCAGGTAAACAAAATCAGTAACTGAAATAACGAGGAGAGAAAGAAAGATGTACCCGAAACCATAGCTTTTAACAGTGACTGAAATAAAGGTTCACAGATACAAAATGCCAAGAGAAATGATCACAGCTGAGTCACCAGGCCTTGCTCGAAGTCCTGGCTGCTCTTGAAGAGAATATTGCCCCTACCTGCTGCGTTTGGGATGCGCACAATATCTCCACCAAGATAAAACAGCTCGGAGTTTATGTTAACAGCAACAACAAAAGCTCCACTTCGACCAGCACCTCAGTCGCCGAAAAATATCAGCACTTCAGGACTTGTGGGAGAGAAATGTAGAGAGGTTGAAGAGAAGAGAAGAGAATGTAGTGTATATCATACATTCACTTTAACCTCTATTTATAGGAGAGGAAAAAATGAAACTGTCCACACACTTAATGTCTGAATTAAACTGCTTCATTAATGAAAAAATCAAAACTGATCAGATTTTGAATTCATTAATGAAAAAATCAAAACTGATCAGCTTTTGAATTTAAATTATTTGTAACAGCTTTTCACATTAACACCCACATTATTATCAGAACTTAAGTTAAGTTCTGATTTGATTCATCAGTACTTAAGTTCTGACTCTGATATCAGAACTTGTTAAGTTCTGATTTTATTCATCAGTTCTTAAGTTCTGATATCAGAACTTGTTAAGTTCTGATTTTATTCATCAGTTCTTAAGTTCTGATTTTGATATCAGAACTTGTTACAGATCAGATTATTTGCAGGTTCAATATATTCAGACTAAGCCCACTAACAAAGTGACTTAGCCTATTTCAGTACCCAGCCCAATAATCCAGTCACCGATAAATAAATTCGAATTAAAATAATTCTCAAATAAATAAAATCCTCGCCCAGGTCGTCTCGCGTACGCGAGACGCCGAGACATTCGCCCAAATCTCCCTTCGACCCGACCCGGTCCGGTCCGGTCCGGTGCGGTGCGTGGCATGGCGGGGCGCGCGTGTGTGTGTGCGCGCGTGAAGCACACAACAACACAATGGACCATCACACACCTTAGTAGTTGTATACTACTCATGTGGGTAATACCATATAAAGCACACAACCCCCTTTATTTATTTCAATGTGGGACAAACATTCTCAAATTTTCCAAGCTTTTTCCAAGCTACTTTCAACTCTCATTTCATATGGATTTCATTAAGAAATTTTTTAAAACCATACATGAAAATTTAAGTTCAAATATCATTGAACAATTTCCAATCATTAGATTTTAGGATTAACATCAAGAACATAATTAAATTAAGCTCTAAAATCCTAATTTTCTAACATCATCTGTATCGAAATAATTGTTACTTTAATTTTAATTCTCAGTTCTTTATATTGTGTATTGATATTGTTGTGCTGATTTTATTTAATCTGACTGACTGTATATGTTAATTCACGAAGTTGAAGTTCAATCCCAAGGAGATGATGATCAATGTAATCCAGCTCAAGGAAATGAGGACACTACTACTCCAAACATTGAAATTGAATCTACACAGCCCAAGGTTAGTGAAACTGCTACATCAATGAATAAGAAAGATAGTTCTGCTGTTTGGCTAGGTTTTGATAAATTAGCAGATCCCGGGAAAAGAGAAATCAAGGCTAGATGCAAGTATTGTAAAAAAATTACAAAGCCGGTGGCAGAAATGGTACAAGTACATCGTGGAAGCATTTTCATTCATGTATGAAAAATCCTAATACAGGGAAAACAAAAAACAAAAATGCCTTGCTTTTGATGGTAATACTGCATCACTTTTAAATGTTAAATTTGATCAGGAGCTCTTGAAAAAAGAATTGTGCAAGATGATAGTTGTTGATGAGTTACCTTTCATGTTTGTGGAACGAGAGGGTTTTCGTCATTTTGTTAAATTTTGTGAACCTCGATTTAATATGCCTTCACGTCATACAGTGGCTAGGGGTTCCCTATAAGTTTACTTAGATGAAATGAAAAGTTAGCTTATTTTTTGCAAAAATATACTCAAAGAATTTGTTTCACAACTGATATATGGACATCTTTGCAAAACATTACTTATATGTGTCTCACTGTTCATTTTATTGATGATAACTGGAAATTGCATAAGAGAATTCTGAATTTTTGCCCAATTTCTAGTCATAAAGGAGATGATATTGGTAGAGAAATTGAAAAATGTTTGAATTCTTGGAACATTAATCAAGTCTTTACTATTATTCTGTAACGGTATTGGTACTTGATATATAAACTCTTTATCTCTGTCATTACACAACTCGTTTAAGATATTTGCCTCCCATTCCCGCCCATCCTCAGTCATCAAGCTATGAACTGTGCCATCTGTAAGCTCCTGGTGCAGCACACTTGTAACATATTCATTCGCCCCATCAGGCAGCCAAGGTACCATCCAGATTTTTGTATCCTTTCCATCCCCTATACGCGTCCTACATCCTTGTTTCATCACATGCATAACTTCAAAAATACTACGCCAAACATAACTCGGAATATCACCCAAAGAAGCATTTAAAACATTTGTTTTTGGATAATACATAGCCTTCATTAGCTGAGTTACCACCTGGTTTTCATTGTTCAGCAAACGCCATGCCTGTTTCGCAAGCATTGCTACGTTGAATTCACTCAAACTTTTAAACCCCAGTCCTCCCACCTCTTTAACTTCACATAACCTTTCCCATGCCAGCCACCTTATTCCACCTGTTTCGCCACCATTCCCCCACCAATACTTATTCATCCTCCTCTGAATCCCTTCGACAATCTCTCTCGGAATTAAGAACAAACTCATCCAAAAATTTGGGATGGTTTGTGCTGCTGCTTTTAGAAGCGTGATCTTGCCTCCTTTCGAGATGACTTGATTCCCCCAATTCTTTAATTTCTGCTCAATCTTATCCAACAAGAATTTAAATTTCTCCGCCTTTCTCCTACCCACCATCATTGGCATACCCAGATAATCTCCTGGATTATTAACTGCTCGAACTCTCAACTGAACACACACTCTTCTTCTATTATCTTCACTTGTATTAGGAGAAAACACCACCGTGGATTTATTATAATTAACAACCTGGCCCGAAATCTCTTCATATCTGTTCAAGATTCTCTTCATTATATTTGCCTCCCCCTCCACGACTCTAAAGAAAAAATAACAATCGTCGGCGAATAATAGATGCGATGTCGTGGGTGCCCCTCGCGCAATGGTACATCCATGTAACAACCCTACACTTTCATTCCGCGTAATCATCGCACTCAACCCCTCAACACAAAGAATGTAAATATATGATGATATTGGCCCCCCCTGCCTTATACCACGAGATGGGATAACACTACCAAAGTCTCGACTATTATACATAAAGCTGTATGACATCGAAGAGATTAGCTTCATCACTCTGTCAATCCACGTTTGTTGAAACCCGAATTTATTCATCATGCTGGCAATTCCCCACTCTAATCTATTGTACGCCTTCGATATATCGATTTTTAATCCCGCCACTCCATTATTCCCATATTTCTTCCTTCTCATATAATGATTAACCTCAAAAGCCACAAGTGCGTTACCAGTAAGCAGCCGCCCTTCTACGAAATCACTCTGCTTATCCGAATTAATAGAGCCAAGGCACCCTTTCAATCTATTTGCCAAAACTTTTGATAAAATTCTCACAGGAACATTACACAACGATATTGGGCGCAAATATGCCATCGTTTCAGGACCCTTAACCTTCGGAATGAGGTAGATTAAAGTTCGATTTACTTCCGTTGGAAACTCTCCTGTACCCATGAACTTTCGACAAAAAACTCCCATCTAACTTCATTATACACGCTTATACCATGAGCATCTCTTCTAGATCGTAATTTTCAAAGCCTCTCTCTGCACAACTTCAATTTTTCTTTATATTCATTACTCAGTCCCCCTCCCCATTCTTGTAGCTTAAGTCCACAATACTCGATTTTTTCCATAATTTCTCTGTCTGCAACTTCTTCCCATCCGCTTACAACAATATTCTTACACTCATTTTCTCGTAGCCAAATGATCCGATGTAGATACATCCATCACTCTTAACTCTGCCTGTGGAAACAAATCTCGCCACAACTGATTTATAAACGCTCTGCCTAATCTTTCTTGCGTCCAATTTGACTTACCTCTGGACTTCTCGCAAGTGTACTTTTCCCCGTTGAACCCCATATCCATCAACCCACAGTCATTAATCGCCTCTGAAAAACCTGTTAGCAAACTAAGTGGTTGTTCACGCCCACCTCGTTTATCCCCTACCTCCGTCATATCATTAAAATCACCAAGAATACACCATGGAAGCGTTGAATTTCCAGCCAAACCCGATAAAATCTCCCAAGAAAATCTTCTTCTTCCACGCTCAAGACACCCATAATACCCGGTATACCTCCATCATCCCACCTGTTCATCTTCTACCTCAAAGTCTATGTAATGAGTGTCACTATCTGTTACCTGACATCCACCATTAGTTCTCCATAACTAACGCTAGTCCTCCACTGTGCCCACGTGCCTCCACAACCCAGTACTCCGTAAACAGAATAGCTTTACAGACACTTTCATGTCCAATCCAAAATCAGTGAGGCCGGATGACTTTTCAAAAAGTAATCATAAGGACCCTTTGATATCAATTTAATCTATCCTTCTTTTATTTATCATAAGAGTTCAAGCATGTGTATTAAAACTGTAAAAATATTATCCTTTCAAAATAGGGAATCGTAATTCATTTATGTATTCTTTAATATAGATTTTTTAGTGTCATGGATGGTTCAATATATGGAAGCTGACTGATCATTAACATTAAAAAATATTTCCTCCGCCTTATTTTATTCGATTTGGTTTGATTAGCACGTTACAAAAAAATTGAAGATTGACTATATACCAAAAAAAAAGAGACGATGGATGTTAATGTAAGTATATTATATAAATATGTGATCGTAATAATTTTAAATAAATGTTATAAATAAAATATTTATTCTTCTTTTCAGGGATATTACAAAAAAAAGAGATATTAAAGAAACAAGAAATTTCCCAAGTCATTGCAGGCACGCAACGCACCAAGGCTATTATGTCCAGCCGATCGCATCACTCCAAATCATCAATAACTTTTGTACCTAGCTGTTAGGTAGCAAGCACTATCACGGAGTCACGCTTTGATTCTGAAAGATAGTTTTCAGTATAATTCTTTAGTATATTTAAACACTTAATTATCAGTACCCAACATTAATTTTATCTTTACGTGTAATCCTCTTCAAACACGGCTCTCTGGGTAAGCACCTCTGCACCATTAATCTAAGATAAGACCAATGCCGAGGAATCTCCTACTCGATTACTCCGTCTGTTTTTTTCTTATATTTTTGCACATATATAAACTGATTTGACTGTGTAATTTTTTTTGACGAAATGCGAATGTTTATATTATTAAGTCATTCATAATACAATCATTAATATTGATCGGAACAGAACTCCAATCAAACGTACGATCAGAATACATATATGACATTCGAGCAAGTTCGTGAGCCGATATATTCGCAGACCGCTTAATAAAATACAACTTAAAGTTGTTATACTGATAAACTATTCCTCTACAAGCTTCAATTTCCATGCCAACCCCGATCTCATGGATGTGCTACTCCTGATTAACTGAATAACCACCATACAATCAGACTCTATAGTAACCGAACTCCACCCCATCTTCATTGCCCATCTCAACGCCTCTTTAACAGCCATAGCTTCCGCCAACGTTGGATTCATAACATCTAGACTACATATCGACTTTTCCAAGATTAAATGGCCATCATGGTTGCGAGCAATAATACCAGCACCTGCCATTCCAAGGTTTTGATAAATAGAAGTATCCACTGTGATCTTTACTGTATCATGTTGTGGCTTGACCATTGTAGCCCCATCTCCTTCGACTATAGGGATGAGAGGCACTGAATATTCTCTACTCTGAGCCGCATTCCACTGTGAAAGATACTCCCATCCTTTTGCAACTATTCTCAAAACTGTCCATATTATTATGATCTTAGGTGAATAGGTGATTAGTTCTGATCTTGACAATTCATATTATTATGAATATTCACATTCAAATAACGCGGATTTATTAAATTTGAAGGTAAAAAAGTGATGACCCTCGGATTATTTAATGCTAAATACTTGAGTTAAAACTCCTCCACGTCTATAAATTCCATACCAATGAAATGAAAACAATGTACATTTTGCATTTGTACGTACATGCAACTTTAACACTACGACAACGTCAAAACATTTCTACAAAAAATAACAAAGCAATGGCTCCTACAACCACCAACAGTGATCTTCAAGATGAGCAACGATTGAAAAGTCTAAAAGATTTCGATGAAACCAAGGCCGGTGTTAAAGGCCTATCTGATTCCGGTGTCACCACCATCCCCGACTTCTTCATCCACCCCGTCGAAAATCTCTCTCGCAACCTTACACAATCCACTCTGTCAATTCCAGTAATTGATCTCTCTCAATTACACTCTGATGTTTATAAACCAAAAATCGTTGAACAAATCCGTGAAGCTGCCCAAACATGGGGCTTCTTCCAGGTGATAAACCATAGCTCTCCAGTCTCTGTCTTGGAAGAAACGATCGCCGCGATTAAATCATTTCACGAGCAGCCAAGTGAAGTTAAGGCAAAGTACTACGGAAGAGAAGAGGGACGTGGAGTTATGTATGCTAGTAATAATGATTTGTACCGATCAAAGGCTGCCTGCTGGCACGACTCGTTGCAGGTGTGGATGGCTCCAGAAGCTGTAGCTGAAGAGGAGATACCGGAGATTTGCAGGAGAGAGGTGGTGCAGTGGGACGTGCACGCGAAGAAGGTCGGAGAGAGTGTGTTGGAGTTGTTGGCTTTAGGATTAGGGTTGGAGGGTGGAAAGTTCAAGGACTTGGACTTTTGTGGTGCAAGAGTTTTTGTTGGGCATATTTATCCGTACTGTCCTCAGCCTGATCTGACTATGGGGATTACGTCGCATACTGATCCCACGATTATTACTGTTCTGTTGCAGAATCAGGTTCAGGGGTTGCAGGTTAAGCACGGCCAGGAGTGGGTTGATGTCAAGCCTTTGCATGGAGGTTTAATTATTAACATTGGAGATATACTTCAGGTAACTCATTTTTTCTGTTTTTAATTAAATATATAAAATGTACAGGGCACGTTCCACAGAAATCATTTTAGTCTGCAAATGCTATAAATTATGCAGAAATAATTTGTCAAGGTGGGACAAATCATTATTCTTGGTTATACAAATTATCGATTTAGTTTGTAATATCTGAAAGTTCCGATCCTCCTGTGTAAGAATTAAATTTGTTTGGTTGTAGATTGCGAGTAATGGGGAGTATAAAAGTGTAGAGCACAGGGTAATAGCCAACTCGAACAGAGAATCAAGGATCTCAATTGTGATGTTTATGAATGTGTCAACATGGAAAGAATCAGCAGATGGAGGGAAATACTATGGGCCTCTACCGGAGTTGTTGACACCAGAAAACCCTCCGGTGTACAGAGATTTTACACTACAAGAGTACATGCAAAACTTTTACACCAAGGGACTGGATAGCAAGTCCTTAATAGATAAAATTACAATATTGAAGAGAATCTAGTATTCTGCCCAAATATTCCCATAAGTTGATCAGCTGGCAGGAGCTGTTATATTTTATCCTATAATTAACCAGCTGGTTGTAATTATTTGTGCCTCAGATCAAATATGCATTGTACTTGTACTTCGGCAGACACAAATGTTGTATTTTATTACTCTGTCACTGCTTACGATGAAAAACACACAGTTCAGATGTTCAAGTTTTACTAAAACTTTAGAGACGTGGGTACCTAACATGGAAGAAGGTACTTAATTTTTCTGTTTTCCAACCTGATACATAAGAAAATTGCAAGTTGCAACTGACTTCTAAGGCGTTGTTTCTCTATATTATGATCCAAGTAGGGACAACAGTAAGCACAAACCTGTTAATGTAATGTAACTATATATGCAAGAAATGTATGTGGCTCTCCTCAGATTCAATCGCTAGAAAAAAACTTTTAAAAGCGTGGGTGCGATATTGTAATCATAATTTTTAAGACCCTAGTGCAACAATTGTGAACTGTGAGTAATGTTATATGAAAAAAAATTGTCGGGGCGGATGCTTAGAGCTGAGGAACCAGTCAAGGGGAGTAGAAAGCTAAGTACAAGGTTCCATGAGAAGAAATTGTGAATTCGGCCTACGTTGCATCGTCCAGCTGAATAAATCTTCAACAGTTTCAGCTACTTCAATTATGGAAGAATTGCTAAACAGAATATAGGAAGGTCTTTTAAAAAGGCCGGCCCTTTCAAAGAACACAAGATTTGGTACGAGTTAGAGTCAGGATATTAGAAGTCCATGACATTGTTTGTGTTCCAACAAGATGAACCCTATTTGGCAATACCAAATCAATATTTGTATACAAATAGATGTATACAAATAGGGTTCATCTATTATCATCTATGACTATGATTCTAGGAGCCTAGGACTTAGGCCGTCCGATGTTGTGCCAAAAACATAAGTTTCGCATACAAAGAAAAGTATCTAGTGATTGTAGTCTGGGAATTACACAAAAGTTTATAACAAATATTATAGTATACAGTGGATCTCATCAAATACGGTTGCTAAATAGGAAATAAGTAGAAACAGTTTGGGGTATTCGGAATAGGGTCGTCCATAGATCGGATTTGGATCCGATTGCCCATAATTCATATCCTGATCCATTTATTTTTACCGGATTCGGATTCGGATCGAATCATAACCGGATTTTTTAAAACATGATCCATATCCTGATCCGTAGGATTTTCGAATTTTCGGATCGAAGCTCCGCTCCGTTATATTAAGAAAAAAGCTGAATTTATAATATGTTAAATTCACTAATAATAACGATTCACAAAATGAAAATATAAAGTTTAATAAAAAAATACACCACTTCACATATTACAAATTTGTAACGCATTCTGCAAACTTAGAAACATTGCAGTAGTATAAAAATATTACAGACACTTCAACGAATTCAGGTAACTTAAAATGTAATTTAGCAAAAAAAAAACTTAAAATTTAAAGAGTGGCATCATTGAAATACGGGTCCGTGATTTTAATTGTTCAGTCTTAGGAAACAAGTAAATTAGAGACTGGCAAACAATTTCTGGAAAAAAAGAAAATGAATATAGAAAATGAACAGAGTTGTTCATTTCATGATACAACTGAAACAAGCCATTGAGAGACTTTTCGAATAATGTTAATAATTAAATGTACATAGAGGGACTTCATTAAACTATTGTCACCAGAAACAGAAAAGTAATCCTTGTCCAGAATGAGGAACAATGAAATTGAATGTAATAATAATAAAAGAATTTTTACGATTAGCTTAATTTAGCTATAATTATGAAATATTTTCAGAATAGCTTAATTTAACAATTTAATTATATATATATATATTCGGATCGGATTATTTACGGATTAGATCTTATTAAATTCATATCATATGTATTTCGTATCGGATTTTTTTCGGATCGGATTTTATTTCAAGTGATCTATATCCGCTCCATTAGCTCTCGAATCGGATCGAATATCCGATCTATTGACAACCCTAATTCGTAATACGAGGAATGCGTTTATCTTTCGTGTCTAGTCAAAATTATCAGTTTGAGATATATTCGCTCGTTCAGCCTACTCTTGACACACCTCTTTCAACAATCAAATTCACGTTGGGATCCCTCCTGAAGCCCTAAAGGTGAAAATTAATTAATTGTGATGGAGGTTTTCATCTCAATAGAGCTTCTTTTGGAGTTGTTGCTGGGAATTAGAGTGGTCAAATAATTGATGGAGTGGGTCGGTCATTAATGCTAATTCTTTTGGAGTTGTTGCTGGGAATTAGAGTGGTCAAATAATTGATGGAGTGGGTCGGTCATTAATGCTAATTAGTCATGCCATAATTGAATCAGATTGTTTGAGCAATTCCAACCGAGTAAGTAAGGCTGTTAGGTATATAGTTCAGTTGGCATGAAAACAATAGCACATATACATAATTTCCAATAATAATTTGGCTCCAACGGGTTCAACCTATTAGCCATAATTATAGAGGATGAAAACTGAGTCGCCAGATTTGTTGATTCCTTGCGGGCTTCTATATGACTATATCCAACTTTCTCATGTCCACGTCATTTAATACCCTCAACGCCCATGTCCCACCACCTTTAACAAAATTATTCCTAAGCACTTTATATATTTATTTAGCAAAGTCATTTATTAAAATTATTTTAATAAACTACAAAATGAAAAATTTATAAAACCAAATAAATTCATATCACTACCTCGAATTGAATTCAAATATAATATAAAATATATATTTTAATATTTTCATGTCACTGCCTCGAATTGAATTTAAATATAATATAAAATATATATTTAATATTTAACTAATAATTAATACCATTAAATACATATTTAAAATATGATGATTAAAATAACTATTCATTATTATAACTCATTATTTCATAAGTTACAAGTTTGATTTTGTGTATAAGTTACACAATCCTACTTATTAAGTAGATTGCATTCAATGTACCAATAGATTGAATTCAATGTACCATCATTATGCTCATTAAATCGAACTGTCTTAATATAGCTGTTGAAATATAACCGTTTGAATTTGAAAATAATATTAAAATATTGTTTTTGAAATATAACTAACCATTATAGCTAACACCATGAGAGTACAACACCTTACATGTTCAACAAATTTTAGCTAACCATTATTTTATAATATTTTAGCTAATCATTAGAGCTATCCCCCTTGGAGATGCTCTATTGCAACTATCTTATTATCTACCTCGAAGGATACCCTAACAAATTTCTGTGTTAACGGAAGATATTCATATAATGGTTAGCCACGTCAATTTATCTTTTTCCTTTAAAACTATTGAGAGATGTGTACATGACTATTACATGCTCAATTATTTTCCTTTTAATAATATCCATAATGCCCTGATTATTAGATTGCAACTTTATTACTTTTGTACCCCTTGTATGTTGAGGTGGCAGTTTGTTATTTTCTTTTATCTGTAATGAACCCTACAAATAGCCTAAGAGTTGTTATGATAAGACACACTAGATCTTGTTATGTATAGAATTTCAGACATGACGAGAGAGGATTACGACATTGGCAGGACGAGATACCAAGACGGGAAGAGTGAGTAGTTGTCTTAGACGACATCGACAAAAGAAGCAAACACATGAGAGTAGGACTCAGTCCAACAGTTTCCGAACTACCAGGAGGAAGAATAGGTAAACATATCTTCATGACTAACAACAACATTTTGAATGAGAGAAAAAGAAGGGGAAGTTAGAGAAAAAGGGGGAAGGCTCAGGAGATAAGAAGAAGAATCCGAGAAGAGCAAGAGGAATGCAACTACACTCTAAACATAAGCACCCCAGTTCGAGTTCTTCCAGGAGAACAAAGAAGACAAACACAAAAACCCGACGTCCATCCCTTGATACACCAAAAAAACACCTGAAATGATGATTTTATTTACTCGTGTAAATCTTGTTCATGTATATTAAACTGAATCTCTTTTACATATCAGTGGATCATACTTTGGTTGGGTACACAATCCCACCCGCGGTTTTTTTCTCGTTCTCGGGTTTTCCGCGTCATCGATTTCGTGTGTCTTGTTTATTTACTTTGAATTCAACTGTTTGAATTACTTTAGGTACAATATCGATTTATCCTTAGCATTTAACCTCACTAAATTTGGTAAAAACAATTGGCGCCGTCTGTGGGAAACTTGCTAAGGATTCGATTAACGCATTACGATGGTAAACGACGGAGAACAAGTTACGAACCAGGAAGGTGAAGTTGAAAATAACATAGAGATGACTGCAATATTAAAACGGTTGCAAGACGAAATGGAAAAGATGCGTTCAGAGAATAAAACATTGAAGAAAGAACTCTACGGCCAAATCGAGAACCAAGATCGCGACGAAGAAAACCATCCCAAGTGTAATCAGGCGTTTGGACATGGATGGCGCAGAAGATCACGATCAACATGAAGGACCAACGAATGGAACATATGATGTTGTTGACGTAGAAGACATGGAGGATGTGTCGAATAATGACGATGACATGGAAATGAGGCGTGACGATCAACGATATGATGATCGTGATGATCAACAAGGAGAGACTGACAGGAGAAGGTCATGTCACAGGAGTACAAGATCCAAGAATCAAATTGCAGAAGAGTTTATAAAAGAATTACAAGAAGTGAGGGATTTAATTGAAAGGATCCCTGGTGTCCCAAAACCGTTAGAAAATGCGACCCCAACAAGCTACGCTGATTCTCCTTTTCATGACAACATCGCCTTGGTAGAAATACCAAAATATTTCACGGTGCCACAAATGAGACCGTATGATGGAACTAGTGATCCCTTAGAATATATTGCACAATGTAAACAACGAATGTACACAGTACCAATTACGCATGACTTGAAGGAAGCTTATATGTGTAAAAGTTTTAGTTCTACACTATCAGGACCAGCTTTGAATGGTTTGTGAACCTTCCACATGGAAGCATCAGGACCTTCGCTGATCTGGTAGACGCGTTCAACTTGTAATTTGTGAGCAGTCGGGTGTTCGAAAAGACTACCAGCGATTTATATAAAATTGTCCAACGAAGTAGGGAGCCATTGCGTGATTACTTGATGAGATTCAACAGAGAGAAGGTGACCATCACCAACTGTGACGTCCCTACGGCTATTGAAGCATTCCGGAGGGGGTTAGAACAGGAATCCCCACTCTATGAGGAATTGATAAAGTATCCATGTCGAACAATGGATGACGTACAATCCAAAACTATGGCGCAAGTAAGATTGGAAGAAGAGGGAATGGAAGAGGACGAGAAGTACTACAAACCGTCAAGAAAAATTACGACACCAAGATTCAGGGATTACAAGCCTTATAATAGACCTAAAAGAGATGAAGTATATGTCAACTCGACACGAGAATCTAATGAATGGAAGAGGGAGGAACGTAGTGACTGGAGAAAGGACCCCAACTTGCCACCAACTTATGACAGCTATGGCTTCACGATAACGCCTTCAGCCATGATGAAGGAGTTTACCAAATTGGAGTTTACCAAATTGGGAGGTATAGTAAAGTGATCAGTGAAGAGCAATAAATCTAAAGCGAACCCGGATTCCAAACTATGGAGCGACTATCATGGAGTTTACAGACATAAAACTTATTACTGCGTGGCTTTGCGAAAAGAGCTACAATTTCTGACTAGGAAATGATATATCACGGAATTTATGGCGCCTAAGAAGACGTCTTATGTTAGGAAGGACGTGTCGCCTAGAAAGGACAACATGACACCATTAAGATAGCCACCGCCTCCACCACATCACAAGTTGATTAACTTCATCTCAGGAAGGTCAGAGATATGTGGATCAACATATTCACAGGCTAAGAGAGCATCCAGAGAAACAGACATACGAGTCACATAAGTAGGGGTTGGCAATGACAGTCTGCCGTCCTTAATGTTTGACGAAACGGACAAAAAGAACGTACGAGAACCACAACAAGATGGACTAGTCATTCCATTACCTGTGGGAAATTGCTTAACCAAAAGAATATTGGTGGACAATGGGAGTGCTGCCAACATAATGATGCTTAACATGCTAACACAAATGGGATTGACGGAAAGTGATATGATCAAGAAGTCGATAACACTGGTGGGATTTAGTGGTGAGATAAAACACACATTGGGCGAAATCACATTGCCAACATATGCCCAAGGGGTTAATCTCCTGGATAAATTTTGCATAATCGATATGGATTTGAGTTACAATATAATCATGGGAAGGCCTTGGATTCATAACTTGAAGGCAGTGTCATCCACATATCACTAAGTGTTAAAATTCCCAACACCATGGGGAGCTCAGGAAATAAGAGGGGATCAAAACATGGCTCGGGACTGTTACATGACATGTCTGAAACCAACCGTCCAACATCATGGAAATGAGACGCCTATAGCTATAATAACAGGACCGGAACGCTTGGTTGAAGTAGATTTGAAGACGGGAGACAAGAAGGTATTAATAGGGGAAGACCCCTCCCCAACAATTGAAGCTAACTTGGTAAATTTCTTAACTATGAGGTTGGATGCTTTTTGCGTGGGAACATGACGATATAACATGAATAGATCCAACTGTCATCACACACAAGCTAAACGTGGATCCTAGCTACACACCTGTCCAGCAAAAATGAAGGAAGTTTGCAGCTGAAAGAAACAAGATAATAACTGACGAGTTGGAAAGGCTCATCAAAGCTGGGATGATTAGAGAAGTTGATTACCCTGAATGGTTAGCAAATGTCGTCATTGTACAAAAGAAGAACGGTAAATTGAGAGTTTGTGTTGATTACATAGATTTAAACAAGGCTTTTCCTAAAGACCCATATCCACTACCTCATATCGACACCATGGTAGAATCGACGGCTGGTCATGAATTGCTCACATTCCTGGATGCATCGAGTGGCTTCAATCAAATTCAAATGGAACCATCTGATTGTGAAAAGACGGCATTCATAAGGGACAGGGGGATATATTGTTATTTGGCCATGCCTTTTGGACTAAGAAATATTGGGGCTACATTTCAAAGAGTTGTCAACAAAATGTTCAAACATCGAATAGGGCAGATGATGGAAGTCTACATTGACGACATGGTTGTCAAGTTTGTTAATGCGGAAAATCATGTTCGTGACCTTCACGTAGTATTTGAAATACTAAGGTCATACGACATGAAGTTGAGTCCATCCAAATGTAACTTCGTCGTATCATCAGGAAAGTTTTTTGGACACATGGTGACAAGAAGAGGAATTGAAGCAAGTCCAGAACAAATTAAGGCAATTTTCGAATTGAAAATCCCATCGAACGTCAAAGACGTACAGAAACTGACAGGACGAGTTGCAGCCTTGAACATGTTTATTTCACGTTCGTCAGATAGGTGCAAGCTTTTTTATGATGTGTTGAGAAAGAACAAGGGATTCATGTGGTCTGAAAAACATGAGACTGATTTGAATGACTTGAAGAGTTATCTAACTACACCACCACTTTTGTCCAAACCCATTCAAGGAGAGGACCTGTACGTGTATTTGTCTGTGTCTGATCATGCAGTAAGTGGCGTCCTCGTTAAAGAAAATGAAGGTGTCCAGTCGCATGTGTATTACGTCAACAAGAGCTTAGTAGATGCGGAAACAAGGTACACGCCTCTTAAAAAATTAGTACTTGCATTAGCCATGACTTCCATTAAGTTGAGACATTATTTTGAGTCACATAAGATACATGTCATGACGAACTTCCCTTTGAGGAACGTCTTGAGTAAACCTGATTTAACGGGGAGAATGGCAAAATGGGCAATACGATTAAGTACTTACGACATCATGTATGACATAAGGACTGTAAAAAAGTCACAAGCTTTGGCTGATTTTGTGGCTGATTTTAGTCCAAGCCAGATGACAGATGCTGAGCAGGAGTTTCAACAAGTTCTTCCAAGAGTAGACATGAAGCCTTGGACATTGTATACAGATGGAACATCTAATGTTAATGGAACGGGATTGGGGCTGGTCCTCAAATCACCACAGGTAGATATGATAGCCCAATCAATATGCTGTAACTTTAAAGCCATGAACAATGAAGCTGAATAAGAGTCATTGATCATAGGACTCACAATTGATAAAGACATGAAGATCAAAAACATTAACATCAACTGTGATTCGCTACTCAGTGTGAATCATGTCAAGGGGTCTTATGAAGCCAAGGATCACAAGATGGTTGCTTACCTGGACATCACCAAAGGGTTAACCAGCCATTTCAACAACTTCAGCATACAACAGGTTCCAAGGGAAAATAATGTGCAAGCTGATGCATTAGCCGGATTAGGAGTTGTGTTCAAAGGTTCAGATTTAAACAACATCCAAGTGGTCCACATCATGAAGCCTTCTATAGAAAGACTAATTCTTGAATCAGGAGTAATGACCCTGGATCAACGTGAAGACAAGACTAGTGAAGATGCAGACAGCTGGATGAAGACATACAAGGACTACTTGCAATTTGGAATAATGCCAACCAACAACAATGAAGCAAGGGTTCTCAGGATGAAGGCGTCAAGGTTTACAATTATAGATGGAGAATTATTCAAAAAATCTTCTATGGGGCTGCTACAAAGATGTCTGAAAAAGTATGAGGCAGGCATGGTGTTAAGAGATGCACACGAAGGAGAATGTGGGAATCACACTAATGGAAGAAATCTGTCTTTAAAAATTTTACGCTTGGGTTATTATTGGATGACACTAAGACAAGATGCTTTAGACTATGCAAAAAGATGTGACGCCTGCCAACGACATGCACCTGTCATACATCAACCGTTTGAGCATCTTAATATGTCCATCCCATCTTGGCCTTTCATGAAGTGGGGAATGGATATCGTGGGAAAAATGCCACCTGCACCAGGACAGAAGGTGTTCATGTTGGTCATGACTGATTATTTCTCAAAATGGATTGAAGCGGAGGCGTTTAAGCAAGTAATGTCAAAAGAGTTAATTTCATTCATTAAAAGAAACATTCTTTGCAAGTTTGGTGTGCCATTCGAGATTGTTTGTGACAATGGATCGCAGTTCATAAGCGATAAAACTGAAATGTTTTGCAAGCGTTGGAACATTAGTCTGATTAAATCGACACCAAGATATCCTCAAGCCAATGGACAAGTTGAGTCAAGCAAAAAAATCATAATCAACAACCTAAGGAGATGATTGACATCTTGTAAAGGAAAGTGGGTTGAAGAACTTCCTTGGGTGTTGTGGTCGGACAGGACAACTCCAAAAACATCCACAGGACAGACGCCATACATTCTAGTTTACGGCACTGAAGCCGTGTTACCAACAGAGGTCATGATACCAACAACAAGATATGGGCTCTTGACCAGTGACGTGAACAACGTAGAGTTGTTACACGACAAAGACACTGTAGATGAATTGCGAGAGATGGCAAAAATTTGGCTAGCCTCTTATCAGCAAAGGGTGGCCAATACCTACAACAAACATGTTCATATAAGTTGGTGATATGATGCTGAGAAAAATGTTCCAGAACACTATAGACATGATGGCAGGGAAGTTTGCTGATATTTGGGAAGGCCCTTACTTAATTGATGTCGTCGTTGGACATGGAGCTTACCGACTGTCCAGTATGGACGGGACACAAATACCAAGATCCTGGAACTCTTTGCACTTAAAACTTTATCATATGTAAAGTTTTCTATCTCATCTTTTTAAATTTCTGTTCTTAGAAGTCATTGATCAATAAGTCGATTAGGACATAGTTAGTTGTTAGTGGTCGTTTGTGTTTGGCATGATACCGTTTGTTACTTGTCATTATTTTATTTTGGTGAATTATCTATGAAAGATCGATTTTATGTTTAATTAATATGAGCTACTTTACTATACAATGTGATTATACGTACATTTTCAAGTAATTAACTCAAATTGTGAATTACATTAGTATACACATAAGACTATGCTTATTGACTCAATTAGAATATGCACTTCAATTCTATAAAAATTTTCAACATTACTTTATAATTGTGTATAATGATGAAACTCTCAAAGGGATGATCATCCGATTACAATTTTTTCTAATTTGTAAGTGCTATACGCACTTGACGAATTTAGTTGATAATAAAAGCATTATGACGTCTATTAGGAAAACTACAATATTTACATACCTATATGACATTCTACGAACTTGTGTAAAACAACTTGGTGTGTTTCAAGAGGGAATAAGGCCTTTTAACCACCCTACGAGTGCATGCACCAACGAATGTTGACAAAATAACGTATCTTGACGATACGTTAACACATTTTAACAATAAAATTACACATTTTGACGATAAAAAATGACAACATATGTTAACATTTTCAATTACATTTGAAACAAGATTGTACATAGAGAATGTATAATAACGAGTAAGAGGTTTGACTTGGTGATAAGTTAGGCCAATCCTTTTTTCCTAAGAAATTGTTCGAGTAAATTTTATGAGATAATCATGCGTATGAGTATCTACAAAACATTATCGAAAATATATATATGCGACCTTGACAATAAAGGGCAACCGACACAATATGATCTAACCAAGCAAAATGATCAGGAGTTCAACAAAACGCAAAGTCAAGAATAATTACGATTCATAGATATAGGAATTACGATTAACATCCAGCAAAATTAAATCAAAATCCCCCGCCTTACGATGAAACAGGGATTCATTGTAGCAAGACAAAAACTAAAAGTACGAAACAGGAAGTTCTTAATTAAAATAAAACAACGATACAAAATTACTCCTCATCAGGGCTATCGTCTTTGGGGGACTTCATCTCTACGTCTTCATTGGGGGTTCCAAACTCATTCAGTGGGAAGGCATCATCAGGGAAGTCTTTGTTGTAAATCTTGACAGTCTCAAGCACATCCCAAGTCTTCCATTCCCTCCTATGAAACTCCAATATAGTGTCAACCCTGGTCTCAATAATCTGCTGGTGCACAACCTTCTCAACATCAGAACGCATGTCATGTTCAAGAGACTGGACTTTGGTGGCGAATTCGTCAAACTCCTTCTGAAGATCATTCATACCAGCTAGACCTGGCAATTTGTTCTTGTCGTATACTTTCATGTCGTGTATTTTCGTGTTTCGTGTACTTGAATGCCAAACACAAAACCGACATGTTTGGGGTTCGTGTATATTCGTGTTCGTGTATTTTCGTTTCGTGTCGTTTCATGTCGTGTATGTCATGTTAATTGAATATTAATATATATTAAATTTAATATTAATATTAATATAACTTAAAATATAAGATTTTTAGGTTGAAAAATTATAAAATATATGAAAAATATATATTTAGATCTCAATTCTATACAATATAATGAAATCAAATAATATTTTAAAAATAAATATGCATACATTTATTATAATTCAACATATATTAATAAAAATTATTAAAATTTAATTATAATATTTATTTATATCGTATACTTCGTATCGTATACTCGAAGGTTAAATACAAAATCAACATTAAATCTCGACCGTATAATTTCGTGTTCGTGTACTTTCGTGTCGTGTACCAAAAATGCAAACACAAATACTAAATTTTCGTGTCGTTTCATGTCGTGTAAATCGTGTCGTGTCCAAAATTGTCGGGTCTAATACCAGCTAGCCTCTCCTTATCAAGGTTCTCTGCAGCTTCCAACCTTTTGACACAAGACTTATGCTCCTCCTCGAGCTCTTTGGCCATTTGCATTTTGTGATTGTAGACTTCAGGAGCGACCAACACACTTTGGAGTGTCTACACGAAGCAAGAAGTATCAACGAAAAACATTATACAAATAACAAGGAAAAGAGGAACGCACAAAAAAAGGAAAAGTTAGGCTTACATGAAAGGAGTAACCAGCTGCGTTGTCAAAAATATCTTCAAGCTCTTTGGCAGAAAGCTCTTCCATTGATTGGGGAAGCACCATATCATCAAGTAAGTGAGCAAAAGTATGAGGGTCAGCATGAATGGAATACATTTAAGTCAGAAGTGGCATGGGGATATCAGAACTGGTGGTCACAGATGGGTTAACTCGAACCTTCTTGGTTAAAGTGCTAATGTGAGGACTAAACAGGGGACTCGACAACATGGGGGCCTTGGATGGCTCGGTTTCAGTAGATCTTTCTTCTCGAGATCTTTTATTGAATAAATCCTTGCCAGAAATCAAAGGGGGCTTAATGACGGGGGGTTTAAATTCTACAATTAAAAGACAAGGTTCTGAAAGGAATATGTCCTAAGTCCAATCATGTATTAGGATTTAGGAATAACTTTTATGTAATCTGTTTTGATTTCACTGATATTAATAAAGACTTGTTTTGTTTTTATTACGGGCTTTATCTATTTAAGTGTTTAAATAAGATATACCATAGTTTAGAGTAAAGCTTTTTATGGATTATGATGAGATCATAATAGTGAGACCTAAAAAGATGATAACTCTAAACTTAAATAGTTCCTGGTCATAGGATTACTAACTGGTAATTAATAATCCGCAAAGATCGGTACATACTATGCTTGCTTCATTATGAAGGATGTCTGTTCTCATAGACATTTGTGTGGTGACACAATAGCTAGTATGTAGGTGCTTATTATGGAGTAAGTTCACTGAACATGACTCGCACAACTGAACAACTGATGGAGTTCACTCACGTGTCAGCAGTTGTTCACATAGTGATAGTTGTACAAGTATCCTTAGACTTGAGGTCATCATAGTCATCTTGTGTACACTGAACTATGCTTTGGTTTAGTTCTTAGTCTCCAGAGACAATTATTAGGGCTCTTCTGGGTATAGGAATTTGTACACGAAGATAGTGTATGATCAATAAAGGATCTACCCCTTCCAGTGAAGGAAGCGAATATTCAAGGCTGATTCACTTATGCTAGTTCAGGAATCTCTGGCCAGAGTAAATGAAATTAGAAAGGAGTTTCTAATTTGCATAGAACTACGCATAGTAAATGGTAAGCAAAGTGATTGAATTAGATAGGCTTGACACGAGATCCATGCCTTGTATTTAATCGTGACATTGTAGGGTAGAAGGAGTTTATTGTACGGTAACTATTCACTGAATAGGTTCTTGGTATTCTAAGCAGTGAATTCATATTATCCGGATAGTCGCGATATGCTGAGAAGTATCCCTCACGATGTAGAATAAATGTGATTAATTAATTAATCATATTTAATAAATTAGAGAATTTATATAAATAATGATAAAATAGTTTTATTATTATTTATTTCTACTACCGGCTTAATATTGAACCTACAGGGTCACACCATAAAAAGAGAATGATTTAATGGTGGAGGAATTAATTAATAATGGCTAATAATTATTTATTTATGAAATAAATAATTAATTGGAAAATTTAATAATTGATTAAATGAGATTTAATTGATTATGTAAGTCATATGTCATAGACCTATTTGTATATTCGAGGATTCAACTCAACTCAAATAAGAATGTAATAAGTAAATAGTGGATCGACCGTCAGAGAGATCTCGCAAAGTAATATCTATCAAAGGATTCAGAAACAAGGTTCATCTACAGACTTGAGGAGTTAATTCACTGGAAGAAGTTCAAGAAGTTGATCATGCCTCAGTGATATAAATCAAGATCGTGGATTTAATCAAGTGACAGAGATCTCGTCAGAGTATCATTAATTACAAGGATTTAATCTGAAGAAAATCAAAGTGTCAAAGTCAAGACATGAAGAAACGTCACGGAAGTTAGTCACTCATGAACCAGACAGTACATCGAGTGTCAACATTGAAGTGGTGGAATTGATTCATAATTCTCAGTGATTTTCAGAAGATTGTCAGAAGAATGGATGTTGCTCAGGGTTAGTATTAATTTTCTATTAATTAATTAAGTCATATAATTTAATTAAGAAAATAAATTATATCTGCAAAGATTAATTTATTGATTAATTGAATTAATTGATTAATTAATTCAGAATTAATATTAAGGTTTTCAGAATTTTTATTTGGTTAAAATCTGTTTTAATTCTAAAAAGACAACTGATTGTACTAGTATGACAATCGATATGACAATTGATAGTCATACCGAAAGTCATGCTAATTCAGTTGAGTGTCTTGATAGAATTATTATTTAGATTAAAATCACTTATTAATTCAGCAAGACAATTCATTTGAATTAATATGACAATCGGTATGACAATCAATAGTCATACCGAAAGTCTTGCTAGTTCATTTTGATTGTCTTGCTAGCTCTAAAGATTGCACACCGAAAGTCTTACTGAGCAAAGGATTGTCATACCAGATCAATTTTCCATTCGGCTGTTTGATAAAAGAAGCAGAAGACTCAATCATACAGAACACAGAAGTCAAGAAAAAAAAAAGCAGAAAAGAAAAACAAGAAGAAATATTTCATCTTTTCATCTGCATACTTCAAGATTAAATTTCTAGATTGTAAAGTTAAATCCAATCCACTAGAAATCTTTATCTTGCTCTTGTGTAACAATCTAGCGGATCAAAATCCCTAGAACTTAATCTCAAATCGCGTTTAGCATTTGATTCTAATTATTGCAAAAATAGAAAAAGTTCATGTCGAATTTATTCTAAATTTGTGATAATTAATTTGAGATTAATTCCTTGTAATCGATACAGTTGTTGTAACACCTTTCAAGTTTAATAATATTCTTATTTAACTTGAATTTTGTTTCACATTTTTTATTCCGCATTTATTCGATTATTTGGTACTGTTTGTATTCAACCCCCCTTCTACAAACACATTGGGACCTAACAGATTATAAATTAATTAAGAAAAGTTCTTAATATTATTAATTAAAGGATTTAATTTTTGGAAATTAAATCAAGAGAGAGAATTATTTCTAAAGTGTTTAGAAAAAGGATTAATGATTAAAAGGTGTTTTAATTATTAATGAGAATAATAAATGGGATAATAATAATAATATTTATGGGAAAGCTGAAAATTTTGCCTATAAATACACTATTATAGACCCTAATTTTATTCCAACCCACATCGAAATACAAAACCCAGAAAGTTTGGAAAACACAATTCTCTCCACCTCCTTCCTCCTCCTTAACATCGTTTTCTTGGTGGATACCGGTGGAGTGCTTCACACTTGAGGAGCAACTGCTAAGGATCTCTGATCGTTGTCTCCGAATTATTTTAAAAGGTTAGATTCGATCCCTCGAATTTTTATTCACGATTTATATGCTTTTATTTGGATTTTGTATGTGTAAAAGTGTTTTGTCATGCCCCCGCTGCGTTAAAAATCCAACAATGGTATCAGAGCATAGGTTGTATGCATATAGATCTGTGGTAAAAATTTCAGAATTTTATATGTTTGTATGAATTAATTATGATTTTTTTAAGTTATATAATGGATTAATTTTGTCTGATGAGAAATCATTTCTCAGAATAATTTTGAATGTTGATCTGGGTTCTACAAGTGTTGTAGATCGTCTGGGTATTTTTTTCATAATTTTATGATGTATAGATTTTTTATTATGAATTTTTGAAATTATTGTAATTAAATTCATAATTAAATAAAGATATATGTATATATATGAATTGCATGTATATATATATGTTTGAATTGTCTGTGTAATCTGCTGTGTTGAATGGCACGGAAGAAGAGAAAAGGTACAGACAAAGAAACAGGTATGTCAGGCGGTTTCGAGAAAAGGCGGCTGCTGCAGGAAAAAGAAAAAAAAAATAGGGGTGTAACGCATTCCCGGAATGCGTTACAGACCTGTGGCGCATTCACGGAATGCGTTACACCCTTTAATGGCTTAAAAGGGGTGTAACGCATCACCAGAATGCGTTACAGGGCTTGTAACGCGTTCCTGTAATGCGTTACAGCCCGTCTGTTGATTTTAAAATTGATTTTCTGGGAGTTTCGTAACTCCGTTTTGGGAGTGCAATATACCGTTGGATTCGTTTTTCCGAGAAGGATCTAATGGAGTGATCAATTTTAGTTTATATAAAAGTTTTGAACTGTTTATATTTCCATGAAGTGTTTTAAAGCTGTTTTTAATTGTTTTAATTGATTTTAAATGCTTCATGTGATACAAAGAGATGTATAATGCTTAGACTAATATGCTAGATGATGTAACATGCCTACCTTGATGTTTATTCATGTTGATATATGTGATATATGCTTAGTTTATCATGCGATGATAGATTTAGGTGAACTTAAATAAACATAAGGCGTTTGTTAGACAACCTAGTATAGTGAAATTGTTTCATAACCTTAATAATAATATTATGAATACAATCATGAGATTCTTGTGTTTATGAAACACGTAATTGAATATGAATTTTCGATATGAGAGAAAGGATGATTCTGTCAACAACAGATTTCTATCTGTAAGAAAGGGTTATTAAGTGACGCCTCTTGACAATGCTCCACCCGATCTGGGAATCGTCTGATTATTGATTATTGATTTGAAATATTTAATTTAAAAGGAAGAATCTCTTTATAATATGATTATGATTGTAACGTAATATAATCCCTCTAAAATTAAATAATATCAAGTAGTAATTGGCCAATGATAGAACGGGCTTGTGTCGGTCATAGCCTTCCAACATGATAGAAAAGTAGTTCTTATTTTTGAATCATTATCGGTTCGTGCTACAGCCGAGGGCTTTGATTTCGAAATAAGAAATACTTGTCTATTACATAGAGATGTGTACATTGAATAAGAATCTAAAGGTCGGTACGTGCTACAGCCGTGGGCCTTTGGGGAATAATTCAACTGTACGGAATGTTGGGTTAGACTTGACTTAGAATATTGAGTTTGTCGTGCTACAGCCGAGACTCAATTATTCAAGAGGCTAAAGTTTGATTAGGGAATAATATGAGATGTAATTGACAAGAGTTGTCTGCCTATTGAACATTACATGGCGGTTCGTGCTACAGCCGGGGTCGTGTAATGGAATGTAGGATCCCTATTCTCACTAGCATTATGAATGCTTAATTTTTCACGTAGGGGGTTGAATAAATTAAGAAAACTAGTGGGAGCCACTTATGAATAAAGACCCGATTCATATAGTGTTTTAAAATGAAATCGAATATTTGCTAAGTGTTGTTATGTGTTTATCATTTACAGATTTACTTTGTACGTTATGTCTTCTGCACTATCACTCAGGAGCATACTGTATGCTCACAAATTGACTGGTCCTAATTATGCTGACTGGCTTCGAAACTTGAGAATTGTTCTCAGGATTGAGAAGCTGGAATACGTGATTGACTCACCTAAGCCTACTAAACCTGCTAGTAATGCACATAATGATGAACATGTTGTATATCGTTAGTGGATAGATGATGCAAATGTTGCTCAATGCATCATGCTAGCTTCCATGAACATTGAGCTACAGAAGCAACATGAGCATATTGATGCTCACACTATCCTCATGCATCTACAAGAGTTGTATGATGTGGCGGGGAGGACAGCTCGATATGAGATATCGAAGGAGTTGTTCGGTTGTAGGATGTCTGAGGGATCATCTGTGAATGACCATGTACTTAAGATGATCAATTTGATTGAATGTCTTGGACAACTTAGTTTTGCCATGGATGGGGAGATGAGCCAAGACTTGGTCTTGCAATCACTTCCGAGTTCGTTCTCGCAGTTTGTTGTGAACTTTCACATGAATAAGTTGGATGTCAGCCTGCCTGAACTCCACAACATGTTGAAGACTGCGGAATCGAATTTTCCCCTAAGAAGAGTTCTGTTCTTCTAATTGGTGAAGGTTCCAATCCTAAGAAAAGGAAGAGGAACTCTTCCAAGAAGAATAAAGTAGGTGAGAAAACGTCGGTTCCACCAAAAGTTGAAGACCCCAAGAGCAAAGTTGTTTGCTTTCACTGTAACAAGGTGGGGCACTGGAAGAGGAACTGCAAGGTTTACCTTGCAGAATTGAAGAAGAAGAAGGGTAGTGAGACTACCGCTTCTGATTCAGGTATGTTCATGATAGAAGTGAATATGTCATTTCTACTTGGGTATTAGATACCGCCTGTGGTTCTCATATCTGCAATTTGTTGCAGGGACCAAGGAGAAGTAGGACTCTTGAGGAAGAGGAGGTGATTTTACTGATGGAAATGGAGCAAGAGTTGCTGCTGTAGATGTAGAATCATTTCATTTACATAGGCCTACGGGCAAGACTATTTTTTGAAATAATTGTTATTTTGTTCCCTCGATTGTGAGGAATATTATTCCCATATTAGACTTGGGTGGATTTTTCATTTATTATTGAGAATAATGAATGTTCTATTCTTAGAGATAATATTCTTTATGGACGTGGTGCTTTAAATAATGGTCTGTATGTATGTGACATAATTTATTTCAGATTGAACAAACTAATAAAAGAAAAGGGATGATGAAAATCTCACTTTATAGTGGCATTGCAGTCTCCATTTAGTAGACATGGAGAGAGGGCTGTAAATTTGCTAGGAATGGTACACACAGATGTATGTGGACCAATGTCTACGCAAGCCATGGGTGGATTTTCATACTTCATTACTTTCATAGATGATAGATCTGGATTCAGATATGTATTTGATGAAACACAAGTCTGAGGCCTTTAAAAAGTTTAAAGAATATAAGTATGAAGTGGAGAAACAACCAAACATAGTATTATAACTCTTCGATCAGATCGAGGTGGTGAATACTTTAATGGAGTGTTTCTAGATTATCTCAAAGTAAATGGTATAGTCTCCCAGTGGACTCCTCCAGATTGGTATCTGAAAGGAGAAATCGAACTTTGTTAGACATAGTTCGGTCCATGATGAGCTATGCAAATCTTCTAGTATTCCTATGGGGTTATGCATTGGAAACTTCAGCATATTTACTGAATAAGGTGCCTTCCAAAATCTGTTCCTCAAACTTCGTATGAGATATGGAAAGAAAGGAAACCGAGTCTTAAACACGTTAAGATTTGGGGATGTCTAGCTTATGTCAAGAAAGTTGACCCAGATAAGCTGGAATATCGATCCGGAAAATGTAGTTTTTTGGGATATTCTAAAGAGACTTTAGGGTATTACTTTTACACCGATCATCGGGTGTTTGTATCCAGACATGCTACCTTTTTGGAAAAGGAGTTTATCCTTGAAGGAAACAGTGGGAGCAAAATTGAACTTGATGAAGTTCAAAAAGCACAAACTACTACGGATCAAGTGGAAACACATGTTCTGACTGAACAACCTTTTGTGGAACAGCCCATTCATAGGTCAGGGAGAGTGTCTCGCCAACCTGAGAGGTATTATGGCCTTGTCATTGAGAATGACAATGAGTTGTCGATCATTGATGATGACGACCCTGTGACCTATAATGAGGCTATGAGTAGTGTTGACTCAGAGAAATGGCATAGTGCCATGAAATCCAGAATGGAATCTATGTATACGGTATACAAAAGATAGATTATAGCAGATGGCCAGGTGAAGACCTTTAAGGCCAGGATTTTGGAAAAATGAATCAAACAAAGGCAATGGATTGACTTTGATGAAACCTTTTACCTGTAGCCCTGTTAAAATCAGTTCGGATTTTGCTTGCGAATGCTGCTTACTACGACTATGTGATCTGGCAAATAGCCAGATGGTTTTTCTTTCCAAGGGAAATAAAAACCTAGTGTGTAAGCTGCTGCGAACCATATGTGGTTTAAGGCAAGCTTCTCGAAAGATGGAACATTCGTTTTGATGAGACAATCAAAGAGTTTGATTTTATCAAAAAACGTAGATGAACCATGCGTCTACAAAAGGGTTAGTGGGAGCGCGGTAACATTTCTTGTATTGTATTGAAATAGAGTTGACACACATAACAACATAGCAGATCCACTCACAAAGCTACTTTATGAAAGTCACTTTGATCGTCATAAAGACAAGATGGGTATTAGATACCAGAGTGATTGGCTTTAGTACAAGTGGGAGATTGAAAGGAATATGTCCTAAGTCCAATCATGTATTAGGATTTAGGAATAACTTTTATGTAATCTGTTTTGATTTCATTGGCTTTATCTATTTAAGTGTTTAAATAAGATCTACCATAGTTTAGAGTAAAGCTTTTTATGGATTATGATGAGATCATAATAGTGAGACCTAAAAAGATGATAACTCTAAACTTAAATAGTTCCTGGTCATAGGATTACTAACTGGTAATTAATAATCCGCAAAGATCGGTACATACTATGCTTGCTTTATTATGAAGGATGTCTGTTCTCATAGACATTTGTGTGGTGACACTATAGCTAGTATGTAGGTGCTTATTATGGAATAAGTTCACTGAACATGACTCGCACAACTGAACAACTGATGGAGTTCACTCACGTGTCAGCAGTTGTTCACATAGTGATAGTTGTACAAGTATCCTTAGACTTGAGGTCATCATAGTCATCTTGTGTACACTGAACTATGCTTTGGTTTAGTTCTTAGTCTCTAGGGACAATTATTAGGGCTCTTCTGGGTATAGGAATTTGTACACGAAGATAGTGTATGATCAATAAAGGATCTACCCCTTCCAGTGAAGGAAGCGAATGTTCAAGGCTGATTCACTTATGCTAGTTCAGGAATCTCTGGCCAGAGTAAATGAAATTATAAAGGAGTTTCTAATTTGCATAGAACTACGCATAGTAAATGGTAAGCAAAGTGATTGAATTAGATAGGCTTGACACGAGATCCATGCCTTGTATTTAATCGGGACATTGTAGGGTAGAAGGAGTTTATTGTACGATAATTATTCACTGAATAGGTTCTTGGTATTCTAAGCAGTGAATTCATATTATCCGGATAGTCGCGATATGCTGAGAAGTATCTCTCACGATGTAGAATAAATGTGATTAATTAATTAATCATATTTAATAAATTAGAGAATTTATATAAATAATGATAAAATAGTTTTATTATTATTTATTTCTACTACCGGCTTAATATTGAACCTACAGGGTCACACCATAAAAAGAGAATGATTTAATGGTGGAGGAATTAATTAATAATGACTAATAATTATTTATTTATGAAATAAATAATTAATTGGCAAATTTAATAATTGATTAAATGAGATTTAATTGATTATAAATAAATTAAGAAAAGTTCTTAATATTATTAATTAAAGGATTTAATTTTTGGAAATTAAATCAAGAGAGAGAATTATTTTTAAAGTGTTTAGAAAAAGGATTAATGATTAAAAGGTGTTTTAATTATTAATGAGAATAATAAATGGGATAATAATAATAATATTTATGGGAAAATTTTAGCTGAAAATTTTGCCTATAAATATACTATTATAGACCCTAATTTTATTCCAACCCACATCGAAACACAAAACCCAAAAAGTTTGGAAAACACAATTCTCTCCACCTCCTTCCTCCTCCTTAACATCGTTTTCTTGGTGGATACCGGTGGAGTGCTTCACACTTGAGGAGCAACTGCTAAGGATCTCTGATCGTTGTCTCCGAATTATTTTAAAAGGTTAGATTCGATCCCTCGAATTTTTATTCACGATTTATATGCTTTTATTTGGATTTTGTATGTGTAAAAGTGTTTTGCCATGCCCCCGCTGCGTTAAAAATCCAACAGGTTCAATCCAAGATAATAAAAGAGTAAAAATAGAAAAGGCTAACAAAAGATCACAAAAGAAAGGAAATGACATATACCTTTAGCATACTTCCGTCATGTGCTCTTCCAGCGTCCTGATCACTTTTTGGGCTTTCTAAAGTCTCGGAAGAAACTTTGAACCGACTGAGATGGCTTAACGACAGCAGAGACGACCAGTTTACCCCTAGTTCTGTGTGCAATGGTCTTGGACCCAACCCTTTTCAAAGTGCTACTTTCACCTTTTTGCAACTTCTTCAAAGTAACAACAAACTCCTGAACATTAACCTTACCAGCATTACGAATGGGACGTCTGAGACAATTAGGCCATAATCTCTCAAAAACATGCAGAGATCGAATCTTGTCAACAATGGCCTTAGTAACAATATCGTTATCATCAAACTCAAAATCGCAATCTACGGAAATAAATAATACATAACCACTATAACAAATTAAGCCTACGACAAGAATATCTAGTTATAGAAGAATGAAAAACAAATGAAGATGATAAGGGTAAAATAGATATGAGAGGTAAACGACATGAGGTACATGATATGAACGTTATGACGAATGAAAAAATATAATGAATGAAGTATATGCAAAAAAGATTTAGGAGTCATACCCATATTGTTCCAATATTCCAGAAGGTAACCGACATCTTCGTCCAGAGTCTTCTTTTCAGCAAATACATAGTCTTTCTTCCAAATCCTATCATTGACGGTTTCATTATTGAGAATCAAGGGGTCCTCGGTGTCCTTGTCCGTGAAACCAATTCTACAATTACTGAACTTCTTGAGACTGTAAGAATGCTTCATGATGCCAACATCAATATTCAGTTTATGTTTCTCTTCAATAGCATCAAGACATGCTAAAACCCTCCATGCAGATGACATTAATTGCACAGGGGATATGTTCGGTGTAGTCAACTCACCAGCAAAAAAATTGAAAAAAGGGAAAATGAGTCCAATATCGAATGGATAGTAATAAAAATATACACATCCCTTTTTGAATGAATCGGCACGAACAGTCGAGTCTGGGAAAATGATGTTAACGTCAGTGTGGAAAAGTAGCTTCATCTCCTCGAACCGTTCTGATTTGATCAAGCTGGGCTGACTGTCATGATCATCGAGAAGATTGGTCATTATCCAAGCAGGGTTTTCGAGTGAAATCTTAGGGGATTCGCTGTGACTTTCGGAGCTATCAGATTTTTTAACCATTTGTGTAGGAAGAAGAGTGGGTAAATGAAGACACAGGAGAAGGAGTTGGGAGTGTAAGATCGTTTTGTCCAGTTTTCAGTATAAATACTAAACCCATTTGTTTCTTCTTTCTGTATTCTTATCTCTTCATTTTACCTTCTTCACTTTGTTATTGTGATGGCTGGAAATAGAATAACGTTACAGGATTTAGTAAATCCCTTGTACTTACACCCGTCTGATGGGGCAACATCTGTTCAGGTTGAAAAGCTCCAGGGGTCCTCTGATTACAGGGCTTGGAAAAGGGCTATGGAAATAAACCTCGCTTCTAAAAGAAAATTGGGTTTTATCACAGGATAAGTAGCAAGGCCGTCAGATCCAGTGCAAGCTAAGCTTTGGGACATTTGTAAAAATATGGTAATTTTTTGGATTACTCATAATGTGTCTCCTTCTATTATGAAATCTGTGATGTTTATGACCACCGCGTCTATTATATGGTCCAATCTTGAAACTCGTTTTCAGTTTACAAATGGGTTTAGAAAATATAAAATAAATAAGGATGTCTATGATTTAAAGTAAGGAAGCCTGTTTGTAAATGAATACTATACTGTTATGCGTGCTAGGTGGGAGGAATTAGAAACCCCGAATACGTTACCTACTGTCGTTACTCCCAGTGAGGATGTTACAGCCCTGTTGAATGCTATTTCTTCTCAAAAGGAGGAAAGAAAGTTGTTTCAATTTTTAAATGGTCTTAATAAGGTTTACAACCCACAACGTAACCACTTCCTGTTAATGTCACCACTACCCCCTGTTGAAACAGCGTATGCGGCCTTACAGCAAGAAGAAGCTCAAAGAGATCTCTTGCAGTTAAGCAAATTGGACAATGAGTATGTGGCTATGTTTACAAAGCCCAATGTTATTAAGTATGATAAGCCTGTGATATGCACCGTGTGTGGTTGTAGAGGTCACAAAAATGATAAGTGTTAGGATGTGGTAGGTTACCCTAAGTGGCATGATAAACATGGTCAAAGTAGTAGTAACAATGGTGTGAGAGTCAAGCCTCAGTTTCATACCAATAGATGGTCTTCAGGTCATCAGTCAGAGGTGTCAAAACTAGCTGCCACAACTCAAATGTCGCAACACATAAACCAAGATGTAATGCCAGCCTTCTCACCATAACAAATAGCCTCGCTTGCCCACTGTTACCCCAATTGACCTTGCAACAGAGGGGGTCAGACACGGATGAAGAGTTAGAACCACCCTTCTCTGGGATGATGTCGTGTCACTTGGTTAAAGGGCCTGTTGATTCTTGGATTATAGACTCTGGGGCCACAGACCATATGACCCACACTTGACCAATCCAGTATCTCTTACCCAACCTACTCAAATTAACCTCCCCATAGGTGCAACTGCCAAGATTTCTCACCAAGGCATTGTGACACTGAACACTGGCCTGACATTACATAAAGTCCTGCGTGTGCCATCATTTCAGGACAAGCTCTTGTCAAGTGCAATTCTACAACACACGTTGCTTGATAATTGAAAATGATACTAAAGAAGTCGTGGGAGTGGGCAAAGCACATCAAGGTCTTTATTTCCTGATTGACCATGTATCTAGAAATGTCACTGAAGAGTGGTTGAAATATGTCTCATCAACATGCCACCAGTCAAATGCTTCGAGTATGCAGGATCTTGTTGTTGACAATATGAATGAGTTTGATAAGTGGCATCTGCGATTGGTCCATACCTCTACAGCAAAGTTGAAATTGATTCCCTATGTGAAGCCATTTATGCACCAACCAGTGAAATTTTGTGTCACATGCCCAATATTAAAATTTACCAAGCTTCCCTTTCCATTGAGCAACTCTCATGCGTCATCAGCCTTTGAGCTTGTCCACATCGACATATGGGGACCCTATAAGGTATGCACAAGAGGTAAATTTAAACATTTCTTGACTATTGTAGATGATCACACTCGATCTACGTGGGTCTATTTGTTACAACTTAAGTCTGATACACTTGTCACACTTGAAATATTTCGTAAATATGTCAAAACTCAATTCAATGGTGATATTAAAGTGATCAGGTCTAATAATACCCTTGAATTCGATGATTTCTCTTGCAAACAATTATTCCAGAAACACAGAATTGATCATCAGACTTCATGTGTTAGACATCCACAACAGAATGCTCGTATGGAACGCAAACATTACCACATTCTGGAAGTGGCTCGTTCATTGCGCTTTCAAGCTGCTCTGCCATTACAATACCGAGGTGAATGTGTGATGACATCAGTCTACATTATTAACAGACTGCCCACACCAGTGATCGACAACAAGACTTCATATGAGTGCTTATTCAATGAGCCTCCTGACTACAATGAAATGAAGATATTCATTTGTTTCGCATTTGCTTACAACCCTGTTAAGCCTGGAGATAAATTTGCAGCTCGTGGGGTACCCCGTGTCTTTCTGGGTTACCCTTCTCAGCAAAAGGAATACAGGCTTTTGAATCTACTGATTATGCAAAGCTTCATCTCTCGTGATGTCTTATTCCATGAATTGGTGTTTCTCTTTAAGTCAAGTTCACAAAGCTCTTATCTACACCATACACCTCAAGAAAATCCAACCACTTTTAATACTCTAGCATATGAAGATCTGTTTCCTTTTACAGAAGCCACTGTCCTTGATAATCAGTCACATCAACACAGTCCCCTATCTTCCCCTACTCATCACACATTTGAAACCTCTATAAACCCTCATGTTCATCCTTGAGACGCTCTACCAGATCACATGTTGTACATACATGGTACAAAGATTACCTAACCAATGCACCTATTACACCACAAATCAACACTGTAGCCACTACCGCTGTCCCTCTCAATTTTAGCTGTTTTCATTCCACTTTCACCCAAAACAGTGACCTAATATTCTTTAAAGAGGCATTAAAATATATAAAATGGGTCCAAGCTATGAATGTTGAGCTTGAAGCTTTGGAACTAAACAATATTTGGTTTATAACCCCTCTCCCACCTGGTCAACACACCATAGGTTCAATATGGCTCTATAAAATAAATTTCAATCCAGATGGCTCTATCTTGAAACATAAAGCTCGCCTCGTCATCTTGGTTTGCAAGCAACGGTATGGGCTAGACTACCATGAAACCTTCGCTCTCGTGGCCAAAATGACTACTGTTCGCACCTTGCTTGCAGTGACAGCTATGAACGAGTGGCATGCCATTCAAATGGACGTAATCAACGCATTTTTCCATGGAGATCTAACAGAAATTGTGTACATGACTATGTCTCAAGGATACACACACTTGGGCTGCAGAATTTAACAAAATCAAGAACACAAATCATCTGATAAATCTGTTCCCATGATAATATGCAAGCTTCAAAAATCATTATACGGGCTCCTTCAATCTCCAAGACTCTGGTTTACTAAGTTTTCTACAACCATCCAACAAATGGGCTTCATTCAATTCAAAGCGGATTATAGCCTGTTCAGCCTTCATTCCATATATACTATAACCATCATCTTGGTTTATGTCGATGACCTCTTACTGTGTGGAAATAATGAATCTTCCCTCAATGAAGTCAAAGGGTTGTTGTCCAAGGCCTTTAAAATGAAAGATCTCGGCCCAATTACTTACTTCTTAGGCATAGAGGTCGAAGATCTGTGGATGGCTTCTTTCTCTCCCAAAGAAAGTATACATCTGACATCCTACAAAAATTTGGAATCCTTAAAGCCAAACCTCTTCTCTTGCCTATGGATATTAAGCTCAAATTGACTGCTGAAATGGGTGACCCGCTTCCAGATCCATCGACTTACCAGAGGTTGATAGGCAAACTAATCTACCTCACTATAACACACCCATATATATTACTTTTTCAGTTCAAATCCTCACCCAATATATGCAACATCCCACTTCTGTTCATATGCAAAATGCTAAGCGTCTGCTTCGATATCTGTCTGGGATAATCAATCAAGATATTTTACTCGCTTCTTCTTATGTTGCTCGCCTAACGGCATACTACGATAGTGACTGGGATGGGTGTGTCACTCCAATAAAATCAACCTCCGGTTTCTGTATATGTATCTTTCTAGGAAACTCACCAGTTTCGTGAAAAACAAAAAAGCAAACTGTAATGGCTCGATTCTCCGCAGAAGGCGAGTATCGCGCCATACGCCATGGCACTCAAAACATGTGAAGCCACATGGATGTCTTCTCTTTTAAAGGATCTCGGCTTACAAAACTTGCCCCCAACTGTTTTGAAATGTTATAATCAAGTTGCCTTCTCAATCGCTGTAAATCCAGCTACAAATCCAGTCATGCATGAAAGAATGAAACACTTCGACATATATTGTCACTATGTTCGTGATCAGCTCAAGAATGACTACCTTAACTGAACATGTCTCCTCAGTTGACCAGGTAGTTGACATTATGACAAAGGTTTTTCATGTGAAACTTCACGTGTCCAATGTCAACAAGTTGGGAGCTTCATCTACTTCTCACTCGCCAGCTTGAGGAAGAGAATTGAGAGATGTCCACATGACCATCACGTGCTCAATCATTTTCCCTTTAATAATATTCATAATGCCCTGATTATTAGATTGCAGCTTTATTACTTTTGAACCCCTCGTATGTTGAGGTGACAGTTTGTTATTTACTTTGGGTTTTATATCAAAGTCCCCACTGTTCTTGTCAAAAACTATCAAGTGGCTACCCGATCTCCACGGGGACTCGTTTTGGGCACTAAAATCAAATATATATCACGCGGTTAAATCTTGAAAAAAAATTATATGAAAATTAACGGAATCGTAATCGCTAAATGATGTGTAACCCACATAAATTACAAAAAGGTACGTTATTCTTCTTTTTTATTAAGTATTATAACAAACCCATCATCTGTTCATTAAATTTTAGGTCAATTTTTTTTTTCAAAATTTATCAAAGTGATATATATAGTGATTATAGTGGTCAAAACGAGTCTCCGTGAAAATCGGATAGCCACTTGATAGTTTCAAATAAGAACAGTGGACACTTTGATATAAAACTCTATTTACTTTTGTCTGTAATGAACACTGCAAGTAGCCTAAGAGCTGTCATGATAAAATAAACTGGAATGTTATTGTTGTTCGCCAAAACAATCTTTTCTGCCTCTTTTCGATGACCACATATTGAGTTAATATTGTCATAATATAATTAGTCTTTAGTTACTAGATCTTGTAACAGCGTTGCCGACTAGATTGCTCGTCAGGCTTTGTTTGACAAGCTTGCTTCTGTGTAATTGATCGTTGATCCTCCTTATGTCATGATCTTGACAACTAAATTCTAAAATTAACCTAATAAAACAAAAACAAGTGCAGGAAGATAAATGATGGGAAAGGAAAGATAAAGTTAAACATTCATTTTCATTCATAATTTTCCAGATTACAGAGAAGCTACGTATATATAGGACTTAAACCTAGGAACATGTTTTACTGGTGGGCTTGCAGCATATTCCTGATGGATAGCTTGTCACAGCCCAATAACACACTGACCTATTAAACATCTATCGACCCAATTTGGTCCAATTCGTGACAATGCATCCGTCTTAAAAATATCCTTGTCCTCAAGGATATAGTTTGATTTATAATCATGGCACTTCTTCAATTGCTTCCTGCAAGCCATATCACTGAGAATATCCATGGCAATGCCACAGTCGACCAATTTTAGTGCAGGTGAATCGTTGATCCCATCACTCGTCATTGTAACCACTTCACCATCTTCCTTTAGCAGCCTTACTATCCCTTGTTTATGCCTTGGTTGTGTCCTGGAAAAGAGAAGGCCTCCGTTTTGCCTTAAATAAGCTTTTTGGTCTTGATGATTCGTGAACCCCCTCCTTGTTAAACTTTTAGAACAGATATCCTCATTTGGCTCAAAAATACCAATTTCACGGCAATTATCTTCTGCAGTGCCCTTATTATCTCCGGTTATAATCATAAAATAAATGATAGCTGTTCTGCAATCCTCAAAGGCCTGGGGAACTTCTTTACGAGGAAGATTCCTTAAACCAGGCAAAGTAGTAATGACTAGTTTACTCTTAATAAAAGAGTAGTTAGTCGAGTTGAGTAAAAGCTCATCAGTTGGATGGTCTTCATCACCAGAATATGTGACAAACTCTGGAGGGTCTTTCTTGTATGCAAAACTCAAAACATGTAAAACTTTTGATGACATTTCATGAAGGCTTTGTAAGATAACATATTTGGCATTATGGTCGAGTTCTACAATGGAACCATCAAGTAATTGGACTGAGGAGCTTCTTCCAAACAGATTCTCTACCGGTATTACAAGAGTTGTTATGCTGAACATACTTTCAATCCACATTCGATAACACCGTTGTGAGTCACCAAGATCAGATGATGAACTCCAATTCAATCCAACGTGAAGTCCTATTTTCTCAACTAGAACCTTCAATGCTGCTTCAGTAGACAGTCTACAAGCCACATCGTAAATTTCTTTTTGATCAATACTTGAATCGTTGCACACAGCAGCAGTATTCTCAGTAGTTTGAATATTAACAACCATTTGACCTTGAGTCAAGTCTTGTATTTTTTTATCAAGAGTATTATACCCTTGAAGATCAAATGATATAACATGCCTTATTTTAGGATCCATTGCAATATACTTAGACACAATCAATGCACAATTTAAACTCATCAATAATGTCAAAACCTCTCCAAATTCATTCAGCTTCTTCTTTAACGGTGCATCTTCTTCACTCTGTGAAACTTCATGAATCTGATAGTGAACCTTCTCTATTTCTACACTCAAACCAATTTGAGTACGCATAGAAATACTATTCCCATCCATAATAGTTATTCCTGCAAACACCATACATTTATTTGCAATCTCATAAATGTTTTCAAAAACTTGATTCATCACACCAGGTTGATTGCTAGAATAAGTTGAGAACACTTGCTCCTTCTTGGTCGAAATGGTTGTATTTCCTGGAATGAAGACATTCATCACTCCTCCAGTAGTTTCCAACCAAAGCGAAAGTGGAGTAATATCCAACAACAGAAAGTCTTGCATCTTCTCCTTGTCTTCACCATCAACAGTTTTTTTATATGCTTGTATCTTCACTACCCGAACATGCTTCAAAAGACAGAGTTTTACATGTAGTTGCAAAGATGTTTTCAACTTGAATTCAAGCTGACCCTCCATAGAAAAATGCTTGATTGCAAGTTGTTCTTCCCAACCATTTGTTAAGCTCTTGTCGAAGGAAGCATACTCATTCTTCGAGATCTTTTCAGGCTTACGCAACCAGACAGGCTTTTTCTTGTTAGTGAGCTGCCATTCAAGAGAAACCTCAATGATCTTCTTTTCTTTATACTTTTTCTTCTCTCTATCCTGGCTGATTTCCTCCACATCACCTTCCTCTTCAGTTTTAGCCTCATGAAAGAGCTGTTTAATAATCCTGACATTGTTGAGCAACCGTAAACCACATAGGTTTTTACTACTTCCACCTAGAATCTCAACTTTACCACACTCGTCCTTGTGTAGCCTATAAAAAATAATTTCACATTCGCTAGCATAACCTCTTCTATTACCAATTGCAATTACCAGCTCAAAAAAATTCACCGTTCTAGCAACCTTATCTTTAACAAACCATTCATTAATATTCATTGCTCTGTGCACCATCCCTTTTAAAGGCCGAAACAACTCTAGTTCAGATTTTGTTATGAAATCACGCCTCTTATTTCCATCATATTGAACTTCATTCATTTCCTTATATCTCCCTTTCATTCGATACTTACCATGCTCATCATCGTGAAGCTTGTAACAATTAGTTGAATCACACCTTGCCTCGAAACAGGTAAAACAATACATAACATCACTATTCACAGATTATTCCCTTGACTCAACAGCAAAAACCATAGAATCTGTATCAGGTGCATCAAACACTTTAGAAATATTTTTCCCCGGTGTTAACACTTGTAACTGATTTAAATCCTCACTGCTATCATCGATTTTTTTTCTTCACATCATTTACGTCTCTTCCAGAACTCACATCAAACACTCCATGGTCGTACTTCAAATTTTTCGCTAATGTTTCCTCTGTGTGTTTAGCAGTGCTAAAATGTTTCTCAGTTGAAACATATTCCTTGTCAGGACTTTCATCAAACATGTGGGGAGCAGATATATCAAATTGTGAAAAATTTAAATGGTCTAAATTCTCACTTGCACAATCCACTGTTCCCTCTATTAAACCCATATTATCTGGCCTATCAACAATTGCAAAATGAGAAGGCGGACTTACCAGCTTTGAGGACAACTCGTTAAGTATCCTTGACGAATTTGCAAGTCTCTCCCCCATCTTCTCAAGCATTTCAACGAGTTCCATTGGATGACAATTATCATTCGTAACATTGGGATCAGACACCGGTGGATCGAGACTTTCTTTGAATACCTGAGTCACAATTACTTCCGGTTGTTCAAAGATAAGCCCACATTGAAATTGTTGAGTATGTTCTGGATGATGATAAAGATTGGGGTCATAATATAGATATTGATCAGGAGGTGTCGAAGTAGTGGAAGGTGTTGGAGCTGTGGGCGGTGGTTGAAAATGATGGTAGACAGGTGGTGGTGGTGTATTATAGAAATTGGAGCTATGAGATGGATAATAGATCGGTGGTGTATGATCTGGTGGTGTCTGAGGTGGATGGTAAATATATGGAGGTGTTGGCGGTGGTGTATACCGGTAAAAAGAGTAAAAATAAGGGTTTTGAAAGAGGTTTGAAGAGTAGGAAGTGAAAGGAACCGTGTAAGCCATGTCCTAGAAATCGGAGGCTCTGATACCATTTGTCATGATCTTGACAACTAAATTCTAAAATTAACCTAATAAAACAAAAATAAGTGCAGGAAGATAAATGCTGAGAAAGGAAAGATAAAGTTAAACATTCATTTTCATTCATAATTTTCCAGATTACACAGAGAAGCTACGTATATATAGGACTTAAACCTAGGAACATGTTTTAATGGTGGGCTTGCAGCATTTTCCTGATGGATAGCTTGTTACAGCCCAATAACACACTGACCCATTAAACATCTATAGACCCAATTTGGTCCAATTCGTGACACCTTACTCTCCTGTATTCCTTGTTTCTAGTGATATATGTTACTTCTCCCCTTTTTTCAGTGGAAATCCCTCAATTTCAAAATTATAAATATGTTTATGACTTTAGTTTGTTGGATTACTTCGATTTTGGTTTAATTGTTTTAGAAATCAGAATTAATTCTACGGTTCAATCTGCACAAACTGAAACTTATACATTTAGGGACACTCACATCTTAGTGATTCTTCACTTAATCAAAAGTCTTTCACTTTTTATGTTCCCAGTCCCAGCTTACTATGACGGACATTGAAATATGAATATTCACTTGCAAATAAACAATTCACCTGCAAATAACAGGCATCAGTTTTCACAATTATTATGTATTCCCCCATTCTCGAACAGGCAAAACATCTGAACATAATATTCCCATCGTCCAAGTGCTCGACATAATTTGGTTTACACCCCTGTTTAACAATTTGAGTCCTTTGTAAATCCATCTTTGGCTCAAAAGGTTTTGTAAAAAGTTATTTGTAATATCATTAGGCGAGTCAGAATATCAATAAGCTTTTTTTTATAGAGTTCACAAGGAATTTCTCCCCTCACATTAAAGTTATTCCTCATTCTTGCCCATCCAGTTCCAGCTTGAAACGAAAACACATCAAAAATGTAAACTTAACAAGGAGTTTATATATATTCTAAATCCACACAACAGTAAAAGAGAGAAGTGGGTGTAATAGCAAGTCAGGTAGTATGAATGAATAATGCCTCAATTTGTTGAGTTCATTAAGGATTTTTTCACCTTTAACACATCTAATTGTATCATCATTCTTGCTCCTTACACCCCCCATTTATTTTTTTCAATCAAAAAACATTCAAAAAAAAAAAACTGAACACATTAACAAAATGTATCCCAACAAATCAGAGCCATTCACAACATTTGATGTACTATGTAAATCCCTATTAAATGACATTAAATCAGCAGATAAATCTGAAGATTTAACACCGAAAAAACAGAGAAAATACATAATCAAATAGAATGGCTCAGTGATTTAAATGAGAAAAGGGAGTACTTCAATAGGAAAACCCTAATGAAACAATCCCAGATTTACATAAAAAACATATATAAACACGAGGGTTGATATAGCGCGGCTATGACTCAAAACGCTTCCATTTTGTTTATGTGGAAGGCGATCTTAAGGGCTGCGCATTCAACAAAAACAAAAAAAAAACAAATTGAAATAAAAAATAAAAAAATCAGATAGAATTATGCAAGGATAAACCCTAGAAAGTATAAATAGACGGCACATGTTTGAGCTTGAGGGGGCGACTATGATTATATATGTTCTGCAGGCACACGGGAAGAAATGAATGCCCTAGTTGACGAGAATATCCATATCTATGTTAACATAGGCCCGTGTCCTTTATTTCTCGGCTTTAGTTTCAAAGAAATGGGTGGTATTTGGCCCAATGTCTAGTAGAAGATAAGTTTACAAAAACAAATTGTTGTAAATATATTTATTTACACTTAATTTTGAGATTTTAAATTTTACTAATTTTCAACTCCAAGTCTCCAACTAAAATTTGAGATCCGTAATTGCCACCATTTTCAATGTTTTTCATATTTCACCTAATTGAAGCATAATTGAATTATCGTCTTTTTTATACAGCTAAATCTCGATAAATGAATATATTTTTAAGACCAAAATATTTTATTTATTAATCAAGATTATTCATTTGTCGATGTCAAAAATATATTATCTGTATAATGTTGGGATAAAAAAATTATTAATTTAATGAGATTATTCATTTATCAAATATTCATTCATTCAGGTTCTACCGTATTGTTGCAAGTGCAGTTACATTAACATACCAACCAGCAGTTTTTATCAGTTGAGAGATTTGTCAAAAAAAGACCTTTGGTGCTGAAATGTATATCTATTATTTCTTCAGTTTTTTATTCCAACACAAATTCAGTTACCTGAGAGTCTGATTCTGATACCCCAATTTGACCTTCCGATCCAGCTTATCACAGAAATGAGGTTCCAATTGAAATCTAACATTTAGGTCTAATTCAAATTAATCCGTAAACCACTTTCTGAAAATCATAATGGATTGTCTACATTATATGTCATGACATCTTATACAACAGTGCAATGCAATTTTGAAAAACACACTGAACACATGGGAAAGATACAGGCATACTGAATCTAATCAAAACAAATATTCAGATTCTATTGGAAGCTCGAATCTAACATAATATTCAATATTTGATAATCATTGGCTGTATGTTAATTCTGATAATAGAAATACAGGAAATCAAAACGAAGTCTTTCCATTTTCAAGGAAAACAGGGTATCGGACACGTCAAACAACACCATTTTACCATTACCACCGCTCCAACATTATCGAAGTGTCAAACTTTGACTACTGCACGCAGTATCTTCACGTCATGAATAGGTCTAACAAAACATAAGGATGACTAAATTAGGCTGCACAAAGCTGGTTCCAATAATCATTAAAAGAAAAGGAACCTAATACTGAACAATGACTATTATTAAAGGATTTTTCTAGTGTGCGGTCATGGACACATGCTAAGAGTTAGTGTTTGATGAGGTGTCCACAATATATTGGTGGAGAGCTCATTAATAATGATGGACCCCCTCTGAATGCACAAAAATCTCCACCAATAAAATTTTTACAACTCATCAATCACACTTTCTTGGGCACATGCTAGACAAACCGATTATAAAAACCTTGGTAAAGTATTACTTCAATTCAATCATTTATACTTAAAAAGTGTAACCAAGAATATGTTTATATGGTCTTATGACAATTAACATACCTATCATTATTATCAGTTTGAACACTACCAAGTCTCTTAACAATTTCCAATCCTCTGCACACTCTTCCAAATATTGTGTGCTTTCCTGAACAAGATGTATAGCAAACACACATGAAACAGAATGAGCACTTGATAATAACAAAACTCAACAATGAGCAATGAAAGATACGAGAAAACAAGATTAGTATTTTCCCCACCAAAAAGAGCATGTGAAAGATTTACAGTGCTTGTTAACAGTCTTCTGTTAATCTTATGATATAATGAGAAGATAATATCATAAGCATCAACAGAAACCCCAAATGTGTTAATTAATGCGATGCATGTTAAACAAAACCCCTTGTATAAATATATTTTCGCTCCTGAAATGAAAGAGCATGTAGATATCACTAATGCCTTTCTTGTTTAGCAAAAAAAATTATAAGAAAAAAAGATCACCAAAGCTAGGTCATAAATCTGGCTCCCTCGCTCCGCATTACATAAGATTGTACAGAAGGAATATGAGAGAGATGGATTATTTGTAAGCAAATGCTAAGGATAAGTAGAGGCGGCGGTGAGCATGGAGAATGAGTCCGCCATGGCTATATTCCTGTGAAAAATTCAATTGTTCACTCCAGTCGTGGATGAAGAGTGAGGGTAAAGATTAAAGACAGTTCAAAAATGATTCATTCTCCTCCTCCATCCATTCTTCTATATTTACTCGCTCTTTTCTTATTTAAGCAGAACCATTCTCAAATTTTCCACTTAAAATTCAAAAGTCTCAAAATTCAATAGGCTCGTATAAACATCACACAGATGTCATTATATAACAGGCAACACAGTAGAACATCCAATACATAAAGCGAAAATGGCATTTCTGTGGGGAGTGGGCTATTATGTGCTGTAAGAAAATCAAGTTCACAGATAAATCGAGCAACTTGAAATAAGGCTTTAGCCTTTAAGGATAAATGAGAAGCAATTGGTGTGAGATTAGTTTAGTGCAAAAGAAAAAAAAAAAGCAAACTAAAAATGAAATATAAGTCACAACTTCTAAACTTCTATGCACAGAAGTAGACTCGTTTGAGGGCATAGAATCAGGTCAGTCTAGCTTTAAACTTTGTACTATCCTGACACCCAGTTGTCAAGGCATCGCATGTTCTGCCAATCTAATCTTTGTGAAGGAAACTAGACGAACTGTAAAGGCTGCTATTAAAATACATGTAAATTCTTTCTAAACTAGAGTACTATCTTTAATAAGGTATAATATGTACCTAAAACTAGGGGTGTACGCAGTGCGGTTTGGTTCGGTTGGAGGGTAAAAAACAAACCAAACCGCAACTTGCAGTTTTCCAATATCTCCATCCGCAACCAAACCGTTGGTATGTAAAAACCAACCAAATCCACCCACGTAATTGCGGTTGGTTGCGGTTAATTTAGGCTAAAACTACTTCATGATCATTTTATTGATACTTGAGGCAGAATGATAGTTTCACAAAAAAAAAAAGCATGGATGTCGCAAATTTTATTAACCACATCGGCCCCCTAAAATTAGCGGAACACCCAATGTTATTCAGGGGCCATTTGCATCATGGTATTTCAACCAGGTTAACGGAAACGGGAATCAGGTTGCAATATGTTTTTCAGTTTTTGTATTGAAATCTCATTCCCATTCCCATTAACCAGGTTAAAATCCCATTACCCAAATGGGCACTTAACGCTTCTGCGGAGCATATTAACCGGAAAAATATATTGTTGAACCGAAAAAAGCAAAACGAGCTGAATAAGGGGTCAAGTGATCTGAGTTCGAGTTGAAATTTTACCGTCCAAAGACTGTGTTGGTGCCAAGGTAATAAAGAATTGACTTCCATTGGTATTTGGACCCGCATTTGCCATGGAAAGTATACCAGCTCCTGTATGCTTTAACTTTGGGTGTATCTCATCCTCGAATTTGCCACTGAACATATATGCCACAAGAGAGGAAGTGAAGTCATTAAAACTTCGAAAGTTCAATGGTTATAAAAACGACACAAGTAACCGATGACAAAACTGGGGTGCCGCGTTATCAAAAGAACTGGGCAATATATAGAAATATTCTGCTCCTATATGAATAGAAGATTAATATGAGATGATTCATATATTACAGGCAGAACTACTTTACATGCAGTATGCAGATATCTGTGGGGTATACGTAATCAACTGAAACATATTCTATGCTAACAAGAACAGTACAGAGATATGCATTGAAGTTGTGCAAAGAAAATGTCTCGGGAACCACTCATAGTCTGCCGATACATGCATCATTCCTTACCACATTATAAAGCTCCAGACTGGAGCGGGGACATGATAAATCAGTGAGCTGTATTTGCTAGATCAAAACATCACTTATCATGAAAACACATATCTAAGCAGCTGGTTTTGCTAATGGAAACATATTTTCATGATATCTACCATTCAGGTTCCGGAACTATTTCATTCAAGATGTTAGCACGGTGAACAACTAAGCTATTGGCAACTAATGAAATTGTAGATGAATCGATTAAGAAATTTCATATACTAGAGAATTAAAATGAACAACATACCCGTTGTTGTATATAGATTGTCCGCCCCTTCCTGTGCCAGTAGGATCCCCACCTTGGACTATAAAGTCCTACTCAAAAATCATAATTAGTATACTTCATTAAATATATCAATACAATGCATGGAAAATATGTTATAAACTCTCGTTCATGGAGAGTTACAGAGAGAAGGAAAGATGAGATGGCCATAGACAACTTATTTGACATCATCTTCACTATATTGCTGGTAGTTAATAAGATTGACTAAATGTGTATTGTTTCTAAAGCAGGTTGCCCATTTTTAAAGATATATGATTCAACCGAACCCACACACCACAAGGTTTTAAAAGGAGCCGGTAACTTAGCACAGTAATTGAGTTTGAATCTCCCTATCCCCAAAAATCTCAAAATATTTTGAGTATTTTTAAGATGAGTAACCAACACCCCAGTTCCCCCAAAAGAAAACGTAAGGTCCAAAAACTTATAAAGTTGGGAGAAGGCCTTCGTTGGAATATTCAACACTTTACTCACTCGTGTTAGCTAACTGTCCTAACCTTACTGTCCTAACCTTACTGTATAAGGAGATCTTAATCATTTTTTTTTCTCAAAACATACCTTTAACATTCATTGTTTCTTGCTAATTTTATTCATTCCATTTCATCTCCCCCAACCAAACACAACAAAAGATCTTAAGCAATAAAAAATAAAAAGGGAATTAAATTGATAAGGAGCAATGTTAAAAGTTAAATGATCCAAGTAAGCCCTTCTAATAACAATTTATAGTTATCCGACAACTGGTAAATCATAGCAACTAAAAGTTGAGTAGTGTAAGCCTGAACGATGATACACTATCAGCAACATGTATTTTTTTGGAACTTGAGAGTGTGAGTTGAAATACTTAGAAATAACTAAACAGTCTGTAAATTTCTTTAATTTCTCCCCCAAATTCTCATAAAGAAGCCACAAAACAATAAATAAAAAAAATAAACAAACCTTAACAATTCTGTGGAATTTGACGCCGTCGTAGTAACCCTTGCGAGAGAGCTCAATGAAGTTTTTACAAGTTTTTGGAGCGTGCTTGTAGTACATCTGGGAAATAATGAAAAAACACAAACTCCAATTAATTAGAAATTACAAAAACTTAAGGATGTAATTGGCGTGGGGGGTACCTCAACAGTAAAAGAGCCCATGGAAGTCTCGAGAGTGACCTCCGGCGGGCCTTCTTCTACACTGGGCCAATTCATCCTTCCTTCCTTCCTCTGGCTTCTCAACTCTAAACTGCTACACACGACCCAGACAAATGATTCGAGGTTTTTTATTTTGGAAAATGCTATGTCACTTTAAATTCAATGGTCGGTTTTATTTTATTTTAATTACATAAAACAAATACTATGCTTTTTATAATACACTTCAACCTTTTTAAATTAACGGCTTCGGACCAATAAAATTTTAATATCCCAATTTTATTATTTGGTGGGGGTGAATGTAGTAAACATTTGTTCCATGCACTAATGAGAAATTATATCCTTATATATAATCAGAGTAAAACAGATAATATGGTACGTATGACATGATTTGGTCAGTCCTACTGTCACTTAAACAACTAAACCTACAAATATCTCATAAATAACTATGCTAGGCAAAACAAAACAACACATGACTAGCATATTAATATTTGAAATCGCTTACATCAATAATTGAAAGAAAATTTCTATTATTTGTTAACTTCTTTATTAAAATTAAACTTTTAGAATTTGGAAAAATAATATTGTTTCTAAAAAATAAATGTGTTATATAATATAAATAACATGATATTATCATTTATAATTAATATATATTATAACAATATAAATAACCTGATATTATTTTTACCTGGTTGTGCATATTGGAATTAAAATACAAGTAAAAATATAACACAAAAATTAAATTTCAATTTAATAAAAAGGTAATTATAAAGTTTTATAAAATTAGACAAACAATTCTAAAAATTAAAATAAATAACACAATTTATGTTAAATAGAAGTGAAATATTCTATTAAATAAAAAATAATAATATCAAATCAAAAGTAATGTGTTAAATTCAATAACACCATATAAAAATAATATTAATATAGGGAATATAAATTGTTAAATAATCCATTACACCGTTTATGTTTACGCATATTGAAATTATAATACAAATAACAATATAACAAAAAATTAAATTTGAATTAAATAAAAATGTTCATAGAAATTTTTATAAAATTAGACAAACAATTCTACAAATTGAAATAAATAACACAATTTATGTTAAATACAAGTGAAATAATGTATTAAATAAAAAATAATATTAATACAGTTGAAAGTAATGTATTAAATTCAATAACACCATTTAAAAATAATATTAATACAATTAAAAATAATTTATCAAATAATCAATTACATCGTTCATGTTTATATTAAAAATATGCATATGAGTAATTAAAAATCAAAATTATTAAATATAATCAAAAAGTAATTGAAAACCATTCCAAAAATTTATAAAAATTCAAAAAGAACAATTAAATAAACTATTAAAAAACACATAAAAATTAATTAGAAAATCCCGTGCATTGCGCGGGTATAAAACTAGTTATTATAATTTCCCTAACTTGTTTTATGTGTAGAGTTGTCAACTTGCTAACATATTAATTAGATACACTTAATTAATACATAACACATTAAATACATACATGTTTTTCTAGATAAATAAATGACTTATTAATTCACCTTCATTTTATATAAATATAAGTGACTTATTTTTTTCTTTCAGCGCAATCTGATGTAAGATAAAACTTTTTAAATTTTCCTATCATAATTTCCATTAATATATATAAGCACTTTCACTGAAGAAAGTGAGTCACTACATATTTAGTAGATTTCAAAAGTTACTAAATGCTCTAAAATTGCATGGAAGAGTCTATCAAATAAAGGATTCAAACCTCAAATTTCTAAGATCTCTACCAAAGGATTGGAAACCCATGACAGTCTCACTAAGAAACTCTCAAGACTACAAGGAATTCACCTTGGATAGACTGTATGGAATTCTAAAGACCTATGAGCTTGAAATAGAGTAAGATGAAAAGCTAGAGAAAGAAAGAAAGAAAGGAGGGTCCATTGCACTAGTTGCTGAGCAAGAAAAGGATAAGGAGACAAAGGTTGGAGCTGTTGAATCTGCACCAAACCCTAGAGTTTGTGAATGCAAAGAAAAAGGGCTAGTAGCTGAGAATGAAGACCAACTCAGTCAAGATGACATAGATGAGCATCTTGCTTTTCTATCCAGGAAGTTTGCCAAGCTCAAATTCAAGAAAAATTTTGGAGCAACCAAGTCCAACAAAAACATGGTTGATAAGTCTAAATTCAAATGTTTCAAGTGTGCCTTGGCTGGTCATTTTGCTAGTGAATGCAGAAAGTCTGATTCTGGTAAAAAGAAGTTTGAGGCTGTTGATTACAAACAAAAATATTTTAAGTTACTTAAATAAAAGGAAAATGAATGGGCTGCAGATGGATTAGAAGATGATGAAGGTACAAGCTATGTCAATCTAGCACTTATGGCCAAATCAGATGAAACGGAGATCAATTCATCAAGCAATCATGTAATCACGACTAATCTATCACATTTGTCTAAAGCTAAGTGTAATGATGCCATAAATGACATGTCCATTGAATTATATCATTTGCGTGTTTCACTCAAGTCTCACACTAAAGAAAACACTAATCTTAAAGAGAATAATTTGTTTTTAAGTGAAAGAAATATTGTGCTAGACACTCAATTTGTTGAGTTTGAAAAACTGAAAATAGAATGCAAGACTGTCAAAGATGAATTGACTGAATCTTTAAAGAAAGAGGAGATTTTAAGAAAGCAGTTTGAACGAGAACAGGAAGTAATTAAGGCATGGAAATCATCTAGAGGTGTCCATACTCAAATTACTAAAGTTCAAGATATAGAATCCTTTTATGATGCAGCCTGGAAAAAGAACAAGAAGAAGCTTGATTCCAATCTGGTTGAAGGACTTTCAACAGATGTGGATTCGACGGATGATGAAAATTATCCGTCGAATAATCAAAAGGATTATCCGTCGAAAGACAATGAGCCACATCCGTTAAGTGTTAGTAAACCAGTTAGCAAAGCTAAGCTAGCTAAATTAAATGAAAAATATGGATCAGTTGTTTCCAGGAGAAACAAGTCAAGTGAAACAGAACAAGAGAGTCAATGTAGGGCATCTGTCCATTAAGCAATTAAATGATAGATTGGAGAAAATTGAAGTGAGAACAAAGTCTAAAAGGAAAAACAATAGAAATGGGAAAGTAGGAATTAACAAACATAACAACTACACACCTGATAAATATGCACCAATAAAAGTCTATGTTAAGTGTGATAGTATTAATCATTTGTATATTAATTGCAAGCTTTCCATGCCTGCTTCCATGTCTGCACCTCCTTCATTTTCCAGCATGCCTACAATGCCTGTGAATGTTATGCTTGCACATAATTTGAATGCACAGTTTGCTAATATGCCATTTGCACAAAATCTTTACTATACTGTATTTAGTATGCCACAAATGCCATTTAGCATGCCTTACTGGAAGAACTTGTTTGCACAAAATATACCTTTCCATGTTAATCAGCCTGTGCATGGTAATTCTGCAATGATGAATGGTTTTAAGGGTTCTATTCAATTGACTAAGGATGAATCTCAAATGCCTAAGTCAAATGAAGACAAGCCTAAGAAACCTAAAAAAAATGCTAACAAAACAGGACCCAAGGAAACTTGGGTACCAGAATCAACTTGATTTGATTTTGTTGTGTGCATGGAAACAGAAAAAATCTTTGGTATTTAGATAGTGGGTGCTCAAGGCACATGACTGGAGTACCTACCCTGCTCTCTGAGTTCAAGGAAAAAGTTGGCTCAAGTATTACTTTTGGAGATGACAACAAGGGTTATACTGTGGGATATGGCTTGATTTCAAAGGATAATGTCATCATTGAAGAGGTTGCCCTAGTGGATGGACTCAAGCATAATTTGTTGAGTATCAACCAGCTTTGTGACAAGGGCAAATCAGTAACATTTAATTCTGAAGCCTGTGTTGTGACCAACAAGAAGAGCAACAAAGTGGTTCTCACTGGAGTGAGAAAAGGAAATATGTACTTAGTTGGCTTCAACTCATCAAATGCATAATTTGTCACTTGTCTATTTAGCAAGGCAAGTCGGGATGAAAGTTGGCTGTGGCACAAGAAGCTGTCCTACCTTAACTTCAAGACTATGAATGAGCTAGTCAGGATAGACTTGGTGAGAGGTATTCCTCAAGTGGGATTCTCAAAGGATGGATTGTGTGATGCCTGTAAGAATGGAAAGCAAATCAATGCATCATTCAGAAAGAAGCTTGATTCAATAATTGAAGAACCCCTACAATTACTGCACATGGATTTATTTAGACCAGTAAACATATTGCAATCTCAAAGAAAAGGTATTGTCTAGTAATGGTGGATGATTTTTCAAAGTTCTCTTGGACATATTTTCATAAGTCCAAATATGAAGCTAGAGAAATCATAAGCAATCACATAAGACAAGTTAATAATCATCCTGATTTTAAAGTAAGAAGAATCAGGAGTGACAATGGAACTGAGTTTAAGAATTATTTGATGAGATTATTTTGTGAAGAGAATGGGATCATTCATGAATTCTCAGCAGCAAGAACCCCACAACAAAATGGTGTGGTGGAAAGGAAAAACAGATTTCTTATTGAAGCTGCAAGGACAATGCTAGAAGAATCAAAGTTACGAACATATTTTTGGGCTGAAGTTGTAAATACTGCATGCTACACTCAGAATATTTCTTTGGTTAATCAAGAAAAGTGCATGACTCCCTACCCATTATTCAAGAATAGGAATCCAACACTAAATTTTTTTCATGTCTTTGGCTGTAAATGTTATATCTTAAGGAATTAAACTGATCAACATGAAAAGTTTGATGCCAAAGCAGATGAAGGAATTTTTGTTGGATATGTTGTTGGAAAAGCATATATAGTCTACAATCTTAGAACCAATATTGTTATGGAATTTTTACATGTTATGTTTGATGATAAAAAGATTAAAGGACTGCAAGATGGAGATTTTCATGTAAGCCTCAAATTTGATAATGTTGAGATGATTTGTGAAGACAGTGATGATGAAAGTGATCAAGAACCAATGTCTAAGGAAAATGCAGAAAAATCTACAACTAATGAAGCACATTATTCAACATCCGTCGAAAGACCAAGTGCATCATCCGTTGGAAGACAATCTGCATCATCCGTCGAAAGGCAAAATTCAACATCTGTTGAATCATCAATAGAAATTGAGGACCAATACAGATCACAATCAGAAAGAACCCCAACTGCAAGTCAAAGATCCACAAACTCAGGTGGAGTTTCTTTAAATCAAAACTCTGTCACACATCATGACAACAATGAGGCCTCTTCAACTAGAACTAATCTACCTCAACAGAGAAAATGGACTAGAGATCACCCATTTGAACTAAACATTGGTGATCCATCTTCAAGAGTTCAAACAAGAAAAGCAACTCAAGAAGAATGTCTATATAGCAGTTTTCTATCTCAGGAAGAGCCTAAAAAGGTCGAGAAAGCTCTGTTGGATCCTGATTGGATTTTAGCTATGCAGGAGGAGCTAAACCAATTTGAAAGGAATAAAGTATGGAAGCTGGTACCCAAACCCAAAGGAAAGAATTCTATTGATACGAAGTGGGTATTCAGAAACAAGATGGATGAAAATGGCATAGTTGTCAGGAACAAAGCTAGATTGGTTGCTAAGGGCTACTGTCAACAAGAAGGAATTGATTTTGATGAATCCTTTGCTCCTGTTGCAAGACTTGAAGTCATCAGAATTTTCTTAGCATATGCAGCCCATGTCAATTTCAAAGTCTATCAAATGAATGTCAAAAGTGTCTTTCTAAATGGAGATTTGGAGGAGCAAGTCTATGTGAGTCAGCCTCCTGGTTTTGAAGACCCAAATTTTTCAGAATATGTCTACTATGTTTTGAAAGCACTTTATGGATTAAAGTAAGTACCTAGAGCCTGGTATGATACTTTATCAAAGTTTTTCTTAGAAAACCACTTCACTAGAGGTACTGTTGACAAAACCTTATTATTTAGAAATGTTAATGGCTCTAGTATACTTGTTCAAATTTATGTAGATGATATTATATTTGGCTCTACACATGAAAAACTTTGTAAAAAGTTTGCCAAATTGATGCAAAACAAATATGAAATGAGCATGATGGGAGAACTAACTTACTTTCTTGGTTTACAAGTTAAGCAAGTTAGTGACGGAATATTAATTAGTCAAACCAAATACATTTATGATCTCTTGAAGAAGTTTGATATAATGGATTGCACATCTGCAAAAACTCTCATGGTCACTGCAACTAAACTTGAATTAAACACAACCGAAAAGTTTGTGGATATTTCAAGCTATAGAGGCATGGTTGGCTCACTTTTATATTTAACAATTAGTAGGCCAGATATAATGTTTGCTACTTGTCTCTGTGCTAGATTTCAGGCTGGTCCTAGACAATCTCATTTAATAGCTATAAAGAGAATTTTCAGATATCTCAAAGGAACACCAAAACTTGGCATTTGGTATCCTAGAGATTTTGGTTTTGATCTAACTGGTTATTCAGAAGCAGATTATGCAGGTTGTAAAATTGATAGAAAAAGTACAACATGAACCTGCCAATTTCTAGGAAACAAGCTAGTATCCTGGTTCAGTAAAAAGCAAAATCCAGTTTCTACTTCTACAATTGAAGCTGAATATATTGCTGGTGGTAGTTGTTGTGCACAGATTTTATGGATGAAAAATCAACTGTTAGACTATGGTCTTCAGGTGAATAAGATTCCTATTTTCTGTGATAATACAAGTGTTATTGCCATCACTGAAAATCCAGTACAACATTCAAGAACCAAGCACATTGACATCAAGTATCACTTCATTAGAGAGCATGTTATGAATGGTACCGTGGAACTTCATTTTGTTCCAAGTGAGAAATAACTTGCAGACATCTTTACCAAACCACTTGATGAATCCACCTTCACTGGGTTGGTAAGTGAGTTAGGTATGCTTAATTACTCATAATCTATTTTTATGTCTAAGCAAATTGAATTACAGCTAGAATAATATTTGAAATTTCTTGTTAGTAATGTAAATTTTGGCTAAGTCAAAATTTATATATCGACGGATGTTCATTATCCGTTGAAAATGAACATCCATTGAACTTTAATATCCGTAGAAGTATCAATTATTACTCTGGGTAATTTTATCATCATCCGTCGAATTGTACTCAATCTTTGTCGTTAATTTTGAGCATCAACCGTCGAATTTACTTACAACCTGTATGTATATTTCAACGGATAATCTTAGAATTTTGACAGTTTTTCTTTTTTCTTTAAAACGGTTATTTTGGGTTAGTTTGATTGGTCACTTTATTTTACTTTTTACTTTTTGACAGTTTATTTCTGAGAAGGTATAAAAGCTAATTACATTTCTATTCTTTGTTTTTATCTTTCTCAAAGTAATTTCTCTAACTTCTTCTTCCCAAAAGCAAAAACTCTCTCTCTGCAACTAATATCAATCACAGCAATGACACATGTAGTCAAAATCATGTCCTCAACTGGGTTTGTTTATGAAAAGAACAACTTTGTGGCTTTGGTGAACTAGTAAATTCCGGCATCTGAAGACTATCATAAGATGATGGACTTCATACTAAACTGTAAATTGATCTATGTCATGCTTGAGTGTAACAACCCAAATCCGGGGTCAAGATTTGGTGTCACGAAATAATCTTTACATAAAATAAAAGAATATTCAATTAACCCCTTGAATCCGGATCGTTTACAGATTATGGTATGAAACAAGAATCTAGCCTTCTACGATTCACAACAACTACAATACAAGTTTAAATACCTTTAAACTAATGCTCTTGTCATATTCTTCTAACATCTTCAACCTCTCGCAGCGGAAATTTCTTTAACTTCTGTCGTCTATCAAAGCTATTCACTTTTATCCTTATATGTTTCTGGAAGAAATAATAGTGTACAAAGCAAGAGTGAGCCAAAAATGCCCGGCAAGTATATAATTTGAGTTTCAAGCATTAATACCAAAGGAAAATTTCCGGACCAAAGCTTTGAAAAAAAATTAAACGATTCTATTTAATTGAAAGAGTTGAGCGAATAAAAATTGGTTGTTCCAGCCTTTAATTATAAATCCTAAAATGACAAGCGATTCCCAGATTCATCTCCTAAATCAGGGTTTTGTCCGGGTTTTTTTTTGGAATCATAAAACTTTCGAGAGAGAATGTCGTTAATGGCGATCAACAACAAATTAGACTGGACACTAGTTCGGATCTATATCCTGCTGATCAGTCAGGATACAGTGCAGATCTATACCTACCTGTATAGATCCAGTCGGGTCCCCAGGCACTACTGCCCATCTCAAGGCACCGGTCATGTCCTGGTCCTTATGATTAAGTAAAACTTAATCCCAAAATATCACTATCCAGCCCGTGGAGTATTTTGATGTCAAATCATTTTGAATTCAAAACATCATAATTCAGGGTTCGCAAATAACCCGAAAGAATGGGTATTTGCTCAAGAGAGCAATCGAATTATAGGAACAATAATGAAAAGAACATGCATAATCAGAGTAATTGCAGCGAAATGTAAATCATTTAACTATTCTGAACTTAGAATAGGAACGAAAAAATATTTGCAGTATTTTAAAAGAAAAATCAGGAATACTTGCCTCAATAAGCTTTAATCGCTATTACTAGTTGACTTTGGTTCGACTTGAACGTTCGGCTTTATCGTCAAACTACTATCTCATTTTGGATACGATCCCAACACTCAGGCCCTTCGATTGGAACTTCGTTGATCTCTACGTCTAATCACTAGATCATTCCTAGTCCGATGTCGATACTCGGGTTTTCCGTCTAGTACCTACATGGTTGAAATACCCTAATTCAGATAATCGCTTAAGCTCAACTTAATACCACTATCACTTCTACCCATGCGATTTCATAACCCAACTTATATTTATATGTATTATTAAAATACACATAGAAATTAGGGTTCACATTTTCCAAACTCGGTTCGGTATTTATTTTCAGAAAATACGTATACTCGTCGTTTTGAAAAACATGTAATCGATTATTTATAAATTATTCTGTCTCAACCGTAATTAAGTTCGTATAATATAACTATATATAGTTATTCGACGTCTCCAATAATTATAGCTTACGTTCCCGTATTTTTGGAATTAATTTCCCGAAAATCGGGCAGCGTCTCCTTTGTTTATCGGCCTACCCGTCGAAATCAAATCGACGTCAAATTCACAACAACAATCCAATCACAATCAATTCCACAAATTCCAAACTCCGATTTGGTTAATTACTATCACTACTTGTATTTTACATTTTTATTCGTATTTATATTTTATTTGCATTTTTCATTTCACAATTAATTTTACCAACTAATTTTATTTAATTAATAACGTAGGACTCAGATAAAAATCATCATCGCCCACCGTCGGCTCTCCAAGGCTCATCGCCGACGGCGGTAAAATTCGTCATACCCGATAAATTCGGGTTTCCATACGATTTCCACCGATTAATTATTATAATCCCGCCCGAATTTACTGAAATCGCGAAACATTAATCAATTAATTCCTGCATAATTAAAATTATAAAATTTAATCAATTCGAACAACACTGTATCAAGCAACATCATCAAATCCAAACATGACTCAGGCAGGGTCACCGGAAAATACACTGGTGGCCGGAAAATTGCAACAATAGCAGCCGTAACCACACACATACACAGGATTCACACACGCACACACACGACTCATACACGCGCAACACGTGCACACACACGAATCACACACACACAAAACGCGCACACACACACACATAACCACGTATACATACAGATACACACACACGGCCTTTGGCCAGAAAAGCCGAGACAACGGAGAACAGAAGGCAAGAAAACGGCGGGGTGTCTTACCCGAGAGAGAACAGCCGAACACGAAGCAAAGAAGGGGAAAGCAGGAGGGAGAGAACAGAGATGAGAGGAGAGGAGAAATCGTGAGAGAGAAAAGAAAATCGAGAGAGAGAGAGATCAGGGAGAGGTCGAGAGAGATTGAGCGAGAGAGATGAAGAGAGGCGGCCGAGTGGAAGAACAGGGAGGTGGGGGTTAGGTTTTGTTTATATTTTTTTTTCTTTATTTTATTCTATTCCCGATATTATTCCTTTTCGTACCGTAATTTAAGAATTAAACGAGGGTTTAATGGGTAAAATAATTCGACCCGCATTTAAGAATCAAATTTGCAAAAAAAAATTAAAATCATTTTTATAACGCGCATTGGACCCGCATTTTACAACTTAACGCACAAACGTGGGGTTAAATAAAACCAAAAAATTGGTGAAACAATTTTAAAATTCTCGAAATATTTAAAAGTTAATAAAATGAAATTTTCATGATTTTTGAAATATTCTAGAATTAAATATTGATTTTACAATTAAGTGCAATTCATAAAATCATTTAAAAATAATTAATCAATAAAATATTGATTCCTAAATTTTATAAATTCCCGAAAATAATAAATAGAATTATAAAGCAACAAAAATAATTTTAGAGATAATTTTAGCATTTATAAGAATAAATATTCAGTAAAATGATTTTAAAAGCAAAACAATTCGCACAACTCAATAATTAACTATACAATTAATCTTTGTACCCAACAGATCACACACAATTTGTAATAAAGCAAAGCATGACTGACAGACTTATCAAGTATTTTATTTATTTAATAATTCGATAATTATATTTACAGATCTGATCCAAAAATAGGTTATTTAGCCGCTAAGTAACTAAAAAGACGATACGATTTTAATACCAACTTTGGATAATTATCAAAATGGAGCTTCCTATAAAATACTTTATACAACAATAAGCTAATAATATCTTGCCTTTTGAGAATACAGATTTTTATCGGTCTATAAAATGATTTGCGTATCAAAAATTTCACGTCGGGACTCATACAGATCAAACCGTACCCCAAATCGAAAAAGTCAAAACATGAAAAGTGTTCAGAGTTATTAGATTAGGTTAGAAAGGAGTTTTCGGAAGAGTTTCGGGTTGTAAAAATGCAAAAACGGTTGAAGTGGGACGATTTCTGATTTTAAAAAGTAATTTTATAATTACGTAAAAATAATCATTATTAATTCTATAAATTCTTATAAAATCATACAATAATCCAAAAATTACCAAAAAAATATCAAAATTATCTATATTTAATTATGGATAATTAGAAATTAAAATATCCAAATTTTTATCAGAAATAAACATCCAAATATTAATATCAATTATCAAATAATTCACCAAACTTCACATAAAATCACATAATAATTATTTATTGATAAAAATAATTACACAATATTCCTCATACGTTACATTGAGTCCCTACCATTTACTGTGTGGTTGTCGAGGAAATTTGGACTACAGTTGTGTTCAACTCAAAGGACAAGATTATTACCTTCCCTCTCAAAGGTAATGAACATTGTGTTAACTGTGATGCAATTGAAAACTATTTTAAATTGCCTGAAATTAACACACTTGCTCCATACACAGACACTGATGTGAGTAACATGCTAGTTTCTACGGGTTATGCTCTTGATGCCACTAAATTAGGTGATGTTAGGAGACTAGGTCTTAGAAAGGAATGGAGTTTTCTGTGTGATTCATTTATCAAGGTTTTCCGAAAAAATAAGTGATTTTGATGATGTATCTTACTCACTTGTTCACATGCTTTACATGTTTCTTAGTGATAAGTATTTCAATTTTAGCACTTCTGTCATTTATGAGATAAGGAGTAAATTAGGGGATATTAAGAAGAGGTCTAGGAATATTTATTATGCTAGATTTTTCATGAAGCTAGCTAAATTTGTTTCTGAGAATCTCACCATTGAGAACCCAACAAACAAGTTAGCTTGTTGGGTCCAAGAGAGAAGAATTTTTGCTGACTTGAACAGGGCAAAACATCACAAGGACATTGCTCTTGTGTACATGCCAATCATGGAACAGCCTCAGGTAAGTGAGATAAATGTTTTTGTCCCTACTACTTCTCAACCACCTGCTTCTTTGCAAACATCTGTGGCAATGACATATGTGACAATGACCAAACAGATGCCTACCCTAGCCACAAAACCAAAAATTTCTAAATCTAAATCAAAGAAAGCCCCCTCTAGTGTCTCTCAAAAGAAACTAGTTGAAAAATCCACTAAAAACCAAGAGGGGAGTGTGAAGGGAAGGGAGATTGGTGAGGTACAAGGTGAACATCAAAAAAGCCCTAAGAATAAGGTTGGAGACACACTGCAGTTTCCCAACAAACTGCAGTGTTTAATAAGGATATTAACCCATTGCTAGTTGTATCCTCCCAAAAGGATGTAACTATTGAACAAAGCTCTCAGCCAAGAGCACAGGCCAAAGGGTAAGGGACACAAGCTCACCCCACACTTATGCTAGAAAGAAGAAATCCAAAACCATTGGGGATACACAGGGTGCACACACTGTGCCCATTGCAGTCAAAGACTCGGTACATGCACCTTCTCAAAGTCAGGTTGATGTGGCTCCAATAAATGTGGAGTCACAGCCAAAATCTTTAACTATTGAAGCACCTAACACACCAAACTCACCCACACACTCACTGGATGTTGATATAATTCATACATCAGTTCATGATTCTCCATCTCTAACTCTCATGGAGGAGCCAAAAATCCAAGCAAGTGAGCATCATCTTTTAGATGATTTGTTGGCTCACTTGCCATTTCTTTCTGAGACTACTGAAACATCTGTGCAAAATCTCAAATCAATCACCACAGATTCTACAGTAGTCTCTACTCTAAACTCCTTTATTTCCACTATCTCGACGGGTATTATTTATCCGTCGACTAGTGATTGTATCTCGATGTATGTGCTTAACAACAGTCATCCGTTGAAACTCCCAACTACTATTTTGACGGATGTTCCTCATTCGTTGAATATCACTGCACCACTTCAAACTTCAACAAATGTTACAAGTGTAGATGATCTAGTAGTTGTGCAATCACTCTTAGGACTGAGGGAAGGGAGTGAATTGAGTGAGAGTCTGAGTTGCTCTCAGGCAAAAGGAGAGGAAAAGAGTGAAAATCTGCTATTTCTTCCAACTTGGCAAAAGTAAGTGAGTGGAGTCCCACCTTAGTTGGTGAAGGTGAGGGTTTGAGGGTGGGAAACCAAGGGGAGCCCTTGATGCAAAAACAGAGAGAACATGAGAGAAAAGCAGGTACATGAGAGATAAGGATGGAAACCATTGCTAGTGAGTCAATGAATGACAGTGATGCAGAAAAAGGGAAATTGTTTCAGCAAGAATATCAAACTGTCATAGATTTTATCTCTTTGGATGCTGAGACATTTACTCACCCTGTTACAGCATATCAACTTTTGGCTGGACAGAGCAATGAGGAGGCTGAGAAGCTACTCAACTTGGTGCACACTACTGCTTCTATGCAAAGGGCTAAGGATGTCATCACAGCTAGGGGTGTAAACGAGCCAAACTATTCGTGAGCTACTCGAGCTCGACTCGTAAAAAATTCAAATTCGGCTCGAAAATAATCGAGCCGAGCTCGAGCTCGAGCTATTCTAATTTTTAACCGAGCCGAGCTCGAGCTTCAAATTATTCGACTCGTAAGGTTCGCGAGCTTTATCGAGATTCTATTATTTTTTAATTTTTTTTATTATAAATATATTTTTATGTAAATATTTAATATTTTTTATATATTATTTATTTTTATCTTGTCGAACTTGAGCCGAGCTCGAGTCGAACGGATCATATTTCAATTTTTTGTTAATATTTAGTGAATTAATTCGAGCTTTCGAGCCGAACTCGAGCCTACCGAACCTTTTACGAGCCGAGCTTCGAACTTGAAATTAAAGGCTCGATCGATCTCGAGTCCGAACTATTTTAATCGAGCTCAATTCGAGCCTGACAGTATTCAGCTCGGCTCAGCTCGATTACACCCCTAATCACAGCCATGCCACCCATAACTAGTGATGATATTGATTATAGAACTGGTGCTTTTGAGGATATTTTTGGGGATGAAGATGATGATGAAGAAGAGTTCATGGACATAGGCGGAGAAGCAGGCCCTAGCTCAAGGTCAAACATTCCATCGTGGGTGTTTTCAAATGAATATGATGAGCATCATTTCAAATCCACTCTCTTTCACATAATTCAACAAACCGAGACAACTCTTCAAGCCACTACAAATGCCAACACCAAGAAACTTCTTCAAGCACATCTAGACTCTCTTCAACTACACATTATATGCTCCAGAAGGCATTACAAGTCCAAATAAGCTCATTGGCATTACTTTTCTAAGAAAGTATAACCATTTTATTCCGGTATGTATTTATTATTATCTACAATTGGTATACTTTAATTATTATTCCGGTATGTACTTATTATTATCTATAGTTGTTATACTTTAATTATTAACTCATTACATTGTATTAATTATTTACGTTACAAATAATATTTTTCAGGTTACCCTGGTGGATAATTTCCAGGGATATACGGATTTTGGTTCAAGTTTCGTGAAATTTATGTACATGGATGGGAGACATCTTTGAAAGTTAGAATCGAGAATTGGAAGTTAATACGCGGTTAAATAATATTTTATAATTTTAAATATTTATGTATATTTAATTTTCTATAAGTGATTTGAAGGTGATTGTTTGAAATTCTAGTATATTAAATTTCCTAAAAAAAATTATTTAGAAGAATTAAGATTAAAAAGTTAAAAATAATAACAAGTTATGTTAAATAAGTTATTACATAAAATTTTTATTTATACCCTTAAATAGCACGATTAGCAAAGAATTAAGATTAAAAAGTTAAAAATAATAACAAGTTATGTTAAATAAGTTTTTACATAAAAAAATTGTACACTTAAATAGCACGATTAACAATACAATGACATTAACTAACCTAAATGTTTACACTAACTTACACAAATTTATTAAGTCAAACTCCATTAATAAGCTATCATGTTATTTAATATTGACAGGGGCTAATGTGTAATTGTTGATTACTGCACGGAGCAAATTTTTACTACATTTAGCAATGATGTTATTATTTTGTCGGCAGAAAAACACACTATCTCTGTTTAGGTGAACCTATTACTTAATATAGTTTCAGTTATACGATTCGAACTTGGTTTAACAAACAATTTGAATAATATGTTATGTATATTCAATAAATAAATAAAATATCTAAATTTACACTAATATTGTAATGATTTTATGTTTACATTATTCCACGTAACAATTTAAAATTTGAATATATAAATATGAATATAACTGATTGAAATTTGGTATAACCATGGTTTAGCCTTGTAAACAATGATCATGGTTAATTTGAATAATTGAGAATAATTGAATTTATATTAAGAAATATTCTAAATATAAAACTATTTCAATTAAAGTCTAAGGTTTGAATTTTGCTACCGACATGTTAAAATTAATTAATTATCATTACTAATGTTGGATGCCCACAACGATAGGCCCATGTTTTAGTTGGGCCGAACCGGAATTGGTTTGACACCGACCGAAAGATTGTCGGCCCATGAAATGGAGATCCGGAGCAATCCAGTAAGGAAGACGACGTGTTCACCTATCAACATCGTCCACTATCATTAAAAGGTGGAATAGGCCGAATATAGTGGGCAGAGACATTACCTCAATTGGGGGATATATATACACAGAGGGAGGTTTAGTATTCACACACTCAAACATCAGTACTCTCTCGTATTCTGAATTATCCATTCTAAAAACCGATTAACTTATTCTCATACCGGAGGTGAATTGGGGGGATCATCCCTCACATTCTTCTCTTTGCCTGTCGAAGTCGACTTCTCAGGAAGAAGACAAGGTCGACAGAAATTAGGTTATAATATTTGGCGCCGTATGTGGGAATACGGGATTAGGTACTGACATCTGAGACAATGACTAACGACAACGATGAACAGGGGCCTCCAGGATTGACTGACCCAAAATACAACCACACTTTGTAATCTGTTATTACTCCTCAGAATTTGGAGACAAATTTTGATGAGGAGGCTAAAATAATCCCAATTCATGAGGAACATGCCATGTTGAGGAAGCTGAGGGCTGAGCGAATGGTCAAGGAGAAGGGAAAATCGAAAGAGGCCGAGGAGGCTGAGCAGGCGAAGGCTAGGAAGAGGGAAGTCGACGCGATGAAACTCAAGGCCATCAAGTTGAGAAGGGAAGAGTTGGAACTGGAGGAGAAGGTGCTTAGAGCGTCGCTTAAAGAAACCAAAGGAGCGAAGAGTTCTCGAAAGGAGAAACAGGTCTACGTTGAGGAAGATGAGTCCACTGACTCTGACTCACACCACAGGAAAAGGAGAACGAAGTTCATTTTCCTATTGGACTCTAATAGGGAGGAAGATGACGACGTGTCCGGTACTAGACTTTCCAGGCTAGAAAAGGCCATGTTTGGGTACAGAAGGTTCAACAGGGAACCAGTCGTCTCATTACCGAGGAGATTGAGGTGTATCGGCCACCCCCAAGAGAGGAGAAATAGTTTCCGAAGATGACAGAGTTCAAGGGGAAGGGATATCCCGAAGACCATTGTGACAAATATGAACTATTAATGACTAGCATGGTTCACAACCAGATGATGCTGTGTAAAATGTTCAAAACATACCTGAAGGGGGCAGCGTCGATGTGGTACAAATCACTTCGGCCACTGTCAATTCATTCCTATGAACAACTGAAGGATAAATTTATAAGGCACTACTCACATCTGTGCCGAAGAGAGAAGGACACTGAAACTCTTATCCATTACCGAAAGAGGGCGAACGAGTCCCTAGGTGACTATCTGTCCAGTTCAAGGAGGAATCGGGAATGGTGACCAATTTGAACAAAACCAAAACTATAGGATACTTGACTACCGGACTAGATCCGACCAAAGGTAAGAAGCTCTTGTCCTCACTTTATGATTATCCCCTAAGTCCCTTAATGATATATACGTGAGGGGTGAGAATATTCGAAGAAAGATGGAGATTCTGGAGGGGTATAAATAGCCCCGAAGAGAGGATCGAAACAGGCAATCCGGACATTCTAACTATTCGCGAGGGTCCAATAGCGACCGAAGGGATGACCGTCGGAATGAAGGGAAAAAGCAGACTGACAAGGGTTTAGAAAGGCGAAGAGATAGAGATTTGACTGCGTTCACACCCCTTAACGCCCCGATCTCAAAGATTCTCCATGAGATTAAAGGCAAGTCAGGATTCGTCCACCCTGCCAAAATAAAAATGGTTGATCAAAAAGAATACAGACAAGTACTGTGACTACCACCAAGATAATGGAAAAAACACCGATGAATGTTTCCATCTGAAGAAGTTGATAGAGTGAATGATTAAAGACGGAGAACTAAATAAATTTGTAAGAGACCTAAGGGATAAACTGGAGAAGACCGACACGAGAAACACGAGGCCTTAAGAAAGGTATCGGGTAGAAGTGAAGACCATTTCGGGAGGCGGTGCCCTTGGTCTGGACAACAAGAATGTCAGGGAGAGATATAATCGGCAAGTCTACTGTTAGATATATTTGAGATGTCATGTCTAATATGATTCAAGTTTAGTTTTCAGATCTTAACAAACAGGACATATCAGGACTTATTGAAATCAGGACTTACTGGAAGTCAGAACTTAATATCAGAACTTAAGGTCATATCAGAACTTAAGTGCGGGAAGACTTTCATATAAGGAAGGAAGCTGATTTATAGTAGAAGATCGAGACTAAGACAAAAGAAGATATGCATGAAAAGAGTTAGAAGACTGGAAGACTTGTAGAAGATATCTTATTGATATAGTTTAGGAGACAGAATTATATTCCATATCAATTAGAAGTTATCTTGTAACTGTGTACTATATAAACACAGACTTAGGGTTTACACTATATGTGTTATCGTTATCGAGAAGATTATACATTGTAACCTAGCAGCTCTTAGTGATATTTGTTCATCACTGAGAGAGAACAACAGTGTTTATTGTAACAGAGTTTATTCAATATACTTGATCTTTGTTACATACTTGTGTTAAATCGATTTGATTGTATTAACACTGTATTCAACCCCCTTCTACAGTGTTGTGTGACCTAACAATTGGTATCAGAGCTTATCTGTTAACACACATACAGTAAAGATCCAAACAATCATGTCTGAAGAGGCACAAACTCCAACCAAGCCCACCAAAACTGAAGAAACTCAAAAGACTCTAACCCACAGTCGATATGAGACTATAAGGGTTCCCATACTGAGACCTTCTGAGTATCCCATATGGAAAGTGAAGATGACTATGTTTCTGGAAGCTACAGATCCAGAATACCTTGACAGAATTAATGAAGGACCACATAAGCCAACCAAGCTCTCTGTTGTAGTTGCTGATCAACCAGCAAAGACCATACCAAAGGAGAAAGGTGAGTACACAGCTGAAGACATCTCATCTATTACCAAGGATGCAAAGGTAAGGCATTTGCTGCATAGTGCCATTGATAATGTCATGTCAAACAGGGTAATATATTGCAAGACTGCAAAGGAGATATGGGAAGCTCTGGAGACAAGATGCCAGGGAACTGATACAATCAAGAAGAACAGGAGGACTATAATCACTCAAGAGTATGATCACTTTGAATCAAAAGCTGATGAGTCATTAACTGACTTATATGACAGGTTTGTCAAACTCTTGAATGATCTGTCACTGGTGGACAAGGAATATGATCTTAAAGATTCAAATCTAAAATTCCTTTTAGCTCTTCCTGAAAATTGGGATTTGAAGTCTACTGCCATAAGAGACAACTATGACCTTACTGAAACTACTCTTGATGAAATTTATGGTATGCTCAAGACTTATGAACTTGAGATGGATCGAAGGAGCAAGAGGCATGGAAGAAAGTCAAGGACAGTTGATCTTAAAGCTGAGGAGGAATCTCCTAAAGTTGTTGCCTCAAAAAGGGGCAAAGGAAAGGCTCTCATCATAAAGTCTGATTCAGAGTCATCATATTCTGATGATGATGATTCAGAAACTGAAAGTTTACCTGAGATGGATGTTGATGAAGAGATGATGAAATTGTGTGCTCTTATGGTGAAGGGTATCACAAAGATAGCCTACAGGAAATTCAGAAAAGGCAAGAAGTTTTCCAGGAAAAGTGGAAGTTCTGATAAGAAAGGGTTCAGAAAGTCTGAAGGTAAAGGAAAGTCTGACAGAGGAGACAACTCAAATGTCAAATGCTACAACTGTGGTGAAAGAGGCCACATTACCTGACTGCAAGAAAGGAAAAAGTGACAAAGGCAAGGCACTGGTCACAACGAAGAAAAGCTGGACAGACACTTCAGATTCTGAACATGAGGTGAACTATGCCTTGATGGCAAATGCTGATGGCAATCCTGAAACTGCTGAATTGAAGGTACCTCAAACAACTTATGTCTTTCATACTGATGATATTACTGAGTTGAGATTATATGTTAAAACCATGTTTATTAGTTATAGAGATCAGACTTTAACATGTGAAAGATTAACATCTGAAAATTCTGCTTATAAAAAGAGAAATGATTATTTAGAAAATGAGTTAGTTGTTCTTCATCAAACTAAGAAAGAAAAAGATGATGCTCTATATGTTAGAGATGAAGTGTTAAAATTGAATGAATCTCTAAACGCTGACTTAGAAAAGGAAAGAGAGATTATCAGAACTTGGACTAACTCTGGCAGAGCAACTCAGAATTTATTAAGTAGTGAAAATTGGAAAGAGGGCTTAGGTTATGGAGATGATAAAAGTGAAAAAGGAACTGAACAAATTGAGCCAATTATTGTTAAATAGACTGCTAAGCCAAAGGTAAATCCTGTTAAGTTTGTAGCAAAAACTGTAAAGTCTGGCTCTGAAAAGATGAAAGAGTCTGTGACAGAAGTTAAGGAAAAGTCAACTTCTGACAAATTAGAACATGATAAACCAGCTGAAGTCAACATAGGCTTAATGATAAAGAAGCAGCTTAAACATATGCTGAAACTGATTAGGAATGTCAACAAGATAAAGGAAGCTAGGAAAAATAGGAATGAAAAGGAAGGTGTGAACAAAAGCAATAATTATATGCATGTTCCTAATGCTTCTAGAAAGAAATGCTATAACTGTGGAAACACTAACCATCTTGCTTCTTTTTGCAGGAAGAATAAAGATATAAACTCTTTACCTCCTAGTTCAGGAGTTAAGAGTCAGTCTGTTAGGTTTAAACCACAAAATCCTTGTTTTCATTGTGGTAGTTTATGGCATTCCATTTATACTTGTAAGGAATACCATAGTCTGTACTATAATTATTATCAAATAAAACCTTCTTTGAAGAAAGTTACTTTAATTCCTTCTAGTGTAAAGTCTGATGCAAAGTCTGATATAAGTTCTGATAAACAGCATTTAGCATAAACTCTGAAATTAAATCTGCTGCAAATGCTAACAAACTTAAAAAGGCCAAAGGATCCAAGCAAGTTTGGGTCCTTAAAACTAACCATTAGTGGTCTTTGTGATTGCAGGGCAACAGGAAAAACATCCTAGTGCTGGACAGTGGATGTTCAGGACATATGATTGGAAATAAAGCCCTGCTATCAGACTTTGTGGAGAAAGCTGGCCCAGGAGTTTCTTATGGAGATGGCAACATGGGAAAAACTCTGGGATATGGCAATATGAATCTTGGTAATGTCATCATTGAAATAGTAGCTCTTGTCTCAGGACTTAAACACAATCTGCTAAGTGTGAGTCAAATCTGTGACAGAGGTTATCATATGGATTTCTTTGAAGAACACTGTGAAGTTGTAAGCAATTCTACAGGCAAAGTGGTTCTGAAAGGTTACAGGTATGGTAACATTTATGAAACCATACTTTCAACAAGTTCTGATGGTTCTGCAATCTGTCTGTTGAGTAGTAGAGCATCAATTAAAGAAAGCTGGAATTGGCACAAAAGACTCTCTTATTTAAATTTCAACAATATAAATGAGCTTGTAAAGAAATATCTTGTGAGAGGACTGCCAAAATCAGTATTTGCTCCTGATGGCCTTTGTGATTCATGTCAAAAGGCAAAACAAAGAAAATTTTCTTTCAAGAGAAAAACTGAATCTTCAATTCTTGAGCCTTATCACCTACTGTATGTTGATCTATTTGGTCCAGTCAATGTCATGTCTATTGCAAAGAAGAAATATGCTATGGTTATAGTGGATGAGTTCACAAGGTACACTTGGGTGTATTTCTTGCACAAGAAGAATGAAACTGCATTTACTCTAACTGATCATGTCAGACAGCTGGATAAGTTGGTCAAAGATTTTGTTCAAATTATAAGAAGTGATAATGGCACTGATTTCAAGAATTCAATCATGGAAGAGTTCTGCAAAGAGCATGGAATCAAACATAAATTTTCTGTACCTGGAACTCCACAACAAAATGGAGTTGTAAAAAGAAAAAACAGGACTCTCATTGAAGCTGCATAAACTATGCTTGATGAAGCAAAGCTACCAACCTACTTTTGGGCTGAAGCTGTGCAGACTGCTTATTTTACACAGAATGCTACACTCATAAACAAGCATGGAAAACACCATATGAGATGGTGAAGAAAAAGAAGCCAAATCTGAAATACTTTCATGTATTTGGATGTAAATGTTTTGTTCTTAAGACTCATCCAGAACAGCTGTCAAAATTTGATCTAAAAGCTGATGAAGAAATTTTTGTTGGATATCCACTTTCCACAAAAGCCTTCAGATTCTATAATTTAAGAACAAGGGTTGTCATGAAATCTATCAATGTATCTTTTGATGATAAGAAGATTACTGGACTTGAAGATTTCAATGATCATGATTAGCTGAGATTTGAAAATGAAGATTTAAATTCTGATTCTGTAAATTCTGATGACTTAAACTCTGATCCTGTAAGTTCTGACGGGTTAAGTTCTGATGTCATTGAAACTGTGGTAACAACTCGAAAGGAAAATTCACCTGTCCAGGAGGAGCAAACTGAAGATCCAACCACAACTCAAGACTCTCAAGAAGCATCAGAACCGGTCACTGGCTCTTCAAGCTCTGATTCATCAAGTTCTGATGAGCCAAATTCTGATAATTTTGGAAACTCTGATACTTCAAATCCTGAAGGATCTAACTCAAATTTTGAAGTTTCAGAGAGCATAACTACATGGGGAGCATCAGAAAATGCTGATGGAGATAGCATGGTTCATGGGGGAGGATCCAGTTCTAGAGAACAATTCCCATCTCCAAGGAAGTGGACTAAATCACATACACCTGACTTAATAATTGGAGAACTGTAACATCAAATAAATATCTCTATCATTCTTTTCTATCTCAAACTGAACCAAAGAAAGTGGAAGAAGCTCTTCAAGATGCTGATTGGATGCAAGAAATGAACGAAGAGTTAAATGAATTTGAAAGAAATAAAGTCTGGACCCTAGTGCCAAGACCAAATAACAGATCAGTTGTTGGCACAAAATGGGTGTTCAGAAACAAAACTGACAGTGATGGCATAATTACAAGGAACTAAGCAAGCGTGGTTGCTAAAGGCTACTCTCAACAGGAGGGTATTGATTATGATGAAACATTTGCACCAGTTGCTAGATTGGAAGCCATAAGAATCTTTTTGGCTTATGTTGCTCACAAAAAGTTTAAAGTGTTTCAAATGGATATGAAAATTGCTTTTCTGAATGAAGAATTGGAAGAAGAGGCATATGTTGAACAACCTCCAGGCTTTGTAGATTCAAAATTTCCAAATCATGTCTACAGGCTTGACAAAGCACTTTATGGCCTTAAACAAGCTCCAAAAGTATGGTATGAGACTTTAGCTCAATTCCTTCTGGAAAGTGGATTTCACAGAGGTACAATAGATAAAACACTGTTCTACCTCACCCATGGAAAGGACTTACTTTTGGTACAGATATATGTTGATGATATCATATTTGGTTCTAAAAATGCCAAACTCTGTGAAAGGTTTGTAAAGATATTAAATGAGTATGATGGGAGAACTTAGTTATTTTCTGGGACTTCAAGTCAAGCAAAATGAAGAAGGTACTTTTATTTGTCAATCCAAGTACACCAGAAATTTACTCAAGAAATTTGGAATGCAAGACAGTTCAACTGCATCCACTCCCATGGCCACTGCAACCAACTTAGATAAAGATACTGGTTCATCAGTAGATATTACTAACTACAGAGGTATGATTGGCTCTTTACTCTATTTAACTGCTAGTAGACCTAATATCATGTATGCTACCTGTCTTTGTACAAGATTTCAGGCTGATCCAAGAGAACCTCATCTAATAGCTGTGAAAAGAATTTTCAAGTACCTCAAGGGTATATCTGATCTAGGATTGTGGTATCCTAGAGAATCAGATTTTAAGCTAATAGGTTACTCAGATGCATATTTTGCAGGATGCAAAATAGACAGGAAAAGCACAAGTGGAAGCTACCAATTTCTTGGAGGCAGATTGGTTTATTGGTTTAGCAAGAAACATAAATCAATTTCCACATCAAATACAAAAGCAGAATATATCGCTGCAGGAAGCTGTTGTGCACAGATTCTTTGAATGAAGAATCAGTTACTGGATTATGGGTTAGAATTTTCTAAAATACCTATTTACTGTGATAATCAAAGTGCTATTGCTATGACAAGTAATCCAGTTCAACATTCAATGACAAAGCACATCAGCATTAGGTACCATTTCATAAGGGAACATATGATGGAAGGTACAGTGGAATTGTATTTTGTTTCAACATATCAACAACTAGCAGATATCTTCACAAAACCACTATGTGAAGCTACTTTTACAAGACTGGTAAATGAACTTGGAATGGTTTCAGGTTCTTTGTCTAAATCTGCTTAGTTTTTGTTCTCATGCATCAGACTTTATGATCAGTGTTTACAGATTGTCTTATCTTCATGTAATATGTTCTTAAATTGCAATTCATTAAATATTGATTGTTATCTGATGTGGATCTATATACTCTGATAGTGATTTGAATGTTCTGTGATTATTCAATCCAATGAGGATTACTGCGTGCTAGATGTTGACCTAGTAGTCTTTAACATACTAGAAATCCCATGTCTGAATTAGTTGTTTATGTGGAAATTCATTAACACAAGCAACTTCTGATTTTGAGCTTAATCAAATTTACTTTGTGTATCTTATTACTAAGTCACCAACTAGATTCTTGCTTCTTATCAGTTAAATTCTGATGTCAGTAAAACTTAAGGATGAACCACATGCTTAATAAGCCTCACATATCAAAAGAAAAGAAAAGAAAATTAAAGTCAGGTACTCCTTTGAGATCTAGAGTAAATATGTGGAAGGGAAGACCCAAGTGCGTTGCTGGTATTAAGTAATATGCATTAGAAAAGCAAATAATTTTTTCTTGGTGACTTTTCACATTCTCTGATTACTGGAGAAATACTCTGATAATAGCATAAATTCTGATAGCAGTTGTGACTCATTTACACTGAGGAGCCACTGTGAAAAAGAATTCTAAATGATGCATAAAATGAGCACAAAAAGTTGAGGTGGACTCATGCACAAATTTATCCTATAGTAGACTTCATTATTAATGACAGATTGTAAGCACTTTTCTTAGTTATGCCTTACTTCTAAGATGTACTGAAGTTTATCAGACTTTAATCTTTATCTGATATTTTTCTAATGCACACACTATCACTCCATATGAATGATGAATATTATTGTGGTGATTAAGTTGTTTTTGACAAACAGTTAAGTGTCATTTGCATAAATTCTGAGGACAAGTTCTGATGGAAGTTCTGATGATTAAACTCTGAAGAAAATAAGTCAGTATTTGTATGAAGAATCACAGAAACAGATATTCACTTTTTGAGTACATAAGCCATATTCTGATGACTGTTAAAATCTGATAATAGTCAAGTTCTGATATTAAATCCTGATGGAATCTCTGATGCTTACATGGCATTATTCTTTACTTGACTTATTTGTGGTAAATACTGAAACAGTCATATTAAATCAGAATATAATTAGGTGAGATAAAACAGTCATAATCATTTGGGTTAGTAGTAAATGTGTTTGTCTTGAAAAACTGCATGTGCACAGTAATTAATACTTATTTTCGGTGCCCATTAACTCATACTTTAACTTTTGATTGTTCACATATTGCCTAAATTATTACATATCGGTCTAGGGAGACGCTCATTAAGTTAACTCTACACTTAGTCATTAATCAGTCCTCTAGTCCCTTGATATTCCATTGGTTATTTAACCGATATTTCATCTCAGATAAATCATCTTCTATTCTCACACAAAATCATTCTCTCTCTTTTAATTCTCACCATTTTCATCCTTCATAAAAATGGTTCTTGTAAACATGTTTATGAACTATGAAGACTTCAACGTCGAGTTCAGTTGTGGTGACTGGGAACAGGAATGGCACGTCTCTGTCATTCCTGATGAGATATGGAACTTAGTTCTACAAGAGGTTCAGACAAATCTTTTGTTCTTTCAGATGGACTATCAACTCCATCTTGATCACTTGGAAGAAGAACGGAGAGAGGCTCTTCTTCAGCAAGAACGGATCATCCGTCTTGCAGAGCTATTTGTTAGCAGCAGGAGGAACTAATCTTAGACTAGGATTATCTTGTAATCTTTTGCATGTAATCTATAAATTTCATGAAATGTACTCTTTTGATATTTTAAAGAAATTTCTTTTGATTGCAAGATTTAGTCTTTGTTTATCTCGCGTTATATGCATGTGAATGTTCTTATTGAAACCTGTTAATCTTTACTTCATCCACTTGAACTGTATTTCTTGATGAATGTTTTGATTAAAATTGTGGTTCCTAATAATTTGTGATGATTTGACAAACAAATGTTGAAATTTGAATCGAAATATCCTCAGTTATTTATGAGAAAGTAGAAGCAATTGAGAAAACTCAAGAGAAGCACCATGCCCAAATCTCTGAGGTTCTGGCAAATCAAGCTTATCAATAGGCTCAATTGGATGAGATCCAATCTTCAGTAGAACTTCTTCTCTCACTCCTACTATCAAATGATGCCAAAAAGGGGGAGAAGATAGTTAAGTCCAAATGCTTTAATGATCAAATACTGAAGAAGAAAGATAATGAAGCTGATGACCAGGGAAACCCTAGCAAGAGTAAAGGTTAAGTTCAGGGAAAAGAGCAGAGCAGCAAGGTTTCTTCAAGGAAACTAATTACTGATGCAAGCAAATCTTCTACTCAAAAGAAGACAAGTTTTGAAGTTGCTCAAACTCAAAATCTGATAGCAAGTACAGAAACTCAAAATGTGATATCAAGTTCTGATGACAAAGCCTGATGTTCTGATACAAGGTGGAAGTCAAGTTTCTCAAAAGTTCATGCAAACTCTGAAGCTCAAAGGGAAGCAGACTACTGTCTACTACAAGGATCCCAAGATTCAGACTCTTGATGAGGAAATTGCTAGAAGATTATTTCTGAAGCATAATCCAGGAATGGATTTGGAAAAACTCAAGGAGGAAGAAGCTAAATTTAAAGCTGAAAAGAAAAATCTAAAGCCAAAAGCTTATGTTGCAAAGAAACCTCCAAGGCCTAAGGAAAAAGGCATTATGATCAAGGAGAAGTCACATACTGAGGCATCAAATCCTAAGACTAGATCACAGACCGAGATTGATCCCAAAGACAAAGGGAAAGGAAAAGTTGACGAACCAATCAAGCCACTGGAGATGAAAATTCTTCAAACTCTGATAAAGCCAGTGTGCAAAATGGTTCAAGTTACTGATGATAATCTTGCTGAAGATAAAGATGTTCAAACTCTGAAAAGAAAGAATATTTCTGAAGAATCAAAGACAACCTCTGATAAGGTTCAAGTTGTTCAGAGTAAAGAACAACAAGCTATAACTGAAACAGCAAGTTCTGATAAAGTCATCAAGTCAACCTCTGACAGTGCACAAGTTGATTTAGACAAAATGGAAGTAGATGATAAAAAGAAACTTCTATGGAAAAATATCAAACCATCAGATCCAAAGAAAAGCCAAGTATTGTCTACCTTCATGACTATTGGGTTAAATGCTAGAGAACCAAGAGACAGGGCTGGACTAGGTTCTGATGAAGCAAAGATCAAAACAGGAGTTGAAGTTGCTACTAGAGATCCATTTCTATTGACTGACAGACCTCTTGAAGATGTTACACAGAAACACCTTGCTAAGGTTATCTTTGTTCAAGTGGTACTGGATGCTCATGACAAGCACAATGTAAAGGAAAATCTGATTATATTTCTTAAAGATGGAAGGACATATCAGATGTCAGAATCAGATGTGCTGAACAAATCACTGAAAGAACTTCAATTCTTTCATTACCTTTTAGAGGTAAAGTCTGATATTACCAGGAGATGGTCAAACTTCATATTGAAGACCGTTAGAGATAAAACAAGAATTTCTGGTTCAAGAGTTACATAATTCATTCCTAGTATTGTTGAAAATGATGGAAGTGAAATTCCAATGAAGAAGAATTTTGTTAAGCTTGAAGTGATACTGAATGAGAAATGTATGTACTACAATGAAGATTCTTCTCATCCTAAGGTAATAAGACTGAATGATGGTTTAGAAAGAAACCATATCTCTGCTTTAAGGACTGCAATCTATCAGATTGGAAGTCAGATTGAAGAGATGAAGCAAGTCAAGACTACACTATCTCAAGTCCTGAGGATTAAAGAAGAAAAGCTGATATCAAGCTTTGTCAAGAATCATTATGGATTCAGATTGACTAAGTGAGATTGGTAAAAGCTACAAGGACTGTAAGTTATAGTTAGTTATCTAGTTAAACTCTTATTGTATTTGTACTTAAATGTTTTTGAAATCATCAAATCTATTAACTTGTATATATTTTGCATAATTTACAGGTTGGGGGAGATTGTTAGATATATTTGAGATTTCATGTCTAATATGATTCATGTTTAGTTTTCAGATCTTAACAAACAGGACATATCAGGACTTACTGAAATCAGGACTTACTGGAAGTCAGAACTTAATATCAGAACTTAAGGTCATATTAGAACTTAAGTGCAGGAAAACTTTCATATAAGGAAGGAAACTGATTTACAGTAGAAGATCGAGACTAAGATAAAAGAAGATATGCATGGAAAGAGTTAGAAGACTAGAAGACTTGTAGAAGATATATGATTGATATATTTTAGGTAACATAATTATATTACATATCAATTAGAAGTTATCTTGTAACTGTGTACTATATAAATACAGACTTAGGGTTTACACTATATGTGTTATCATTATCGAGAAGATTATACATTATAACCTAGAAGCTCTTAGTGATATTTGTTCATCACTGAGAGAGAACAACAGTTCTTATTGTAACAGAGTTTATTCAATATACTTGATCTTTGTTACATACTTGTGTTAAATCGATGTGATTGTATTAACACTATATTCAACCCCCTTCTACAGTGTTGTGTGACCTAACATCTACAATTTTTTCAGTTCAACCCCGCCAGACAGGCCATGCCCCTCTCTTTCACTAAAGAGGACTATGAGGATGTCATACTACCTCATGAGGATCCCTTGCTCATCAACCCCATAATCGGAAAAAATAAGATATGGAAGGTGATGATAGATGGAGGTAGTTCGGCAAATATATTATTCCATCAGAAATACACTAAGATGAACTTGGCATGACAAGAAATGGAGCCGTGTCGGGAGGCACCGCTCGAAGCCTTCGGCGGATACCACATATCATGTGAAGGTACAATCACTCTTCCCGTTCTTATTGGTAAAATGCCCTATACTGCCAAAAAATAGGTCAAATTCTACATTGTGAGAGTAAAAAGCCAGTACAATGCATCCTCGGCCGACCATTCTTCTCTGCCTTCCAAACTGTGGAATCCATACCCCCACCTCAAGCTGAAGTTCCCCACAGAGAAAGGGGTAGGAGAAATGAGGGGAGACCAGAAAACAACAAGAATAATTATGCTAGAAGATCTTGACAAAGACAATGAGTATGAAGAAAGTGATTCAAATGGGAAAAGAAAGCGTTCAGAAACCGAACCAAGTGGGAATAAACAGTTGTTAAACATTGAGTTGGAGAAATTCGGGGCCGACTTGTCATGCCCCATCGCTGAGCCGCGACTGAAGTGGAAGAGGTCGAACTATATGCCGGGTGTTCGGGAAAGATGGTCCGTATAGGTAAAAATGTGGAACCCGAACTGAAGGAGAAAGTTATTGCAGTAGTGAGATAATATCACGACGTCTTCGTATGGGGTCCCGAAGACATACCAGGGCTCGATGCTAAGACGACCAAATATTGTCTAAATGTGAAGCCCAAGGCTCAGCCCGTCCGACAGAGGAAAAAGACATTTGCCGCGGAACGGCAGAAAGTTATCGAAGCCGAAGTTAAGAAGCTGTTAGAAGCCAAGTTTATTAAAGAAATTGAGTATCCAAAATGGCTCGCCAATGTAGTGGTGGTAAAGAAAGCAAATAATAAATGGAGGATGTGCGTAGTTTACACCGACCTCAACAAAGCCTATCCGAAGGATCACTATCCCCTGTCGAGCATTGACCAGCTTATAGATGCCACGGTCGACCACCAAGTTCTTAGTTTCCTCCATGATTTTTTGGGATACCACCAGATTGCCATGAATACGGCAGACATCTCAAAGACAGCTTCATCACTCCGAAGGGAACTTATGCTTACATCAAAATGCCTTTTGGACTTAAAAATGTGGGGGCAACCTTTCAACGTATGGTGAACAGGGTCTTTAAAGAACAGATCGGTCGTAATATGGAATGCTATGTGGATGATATGATTGTTAAGTCACTTTTTCGAGATCATGCCGAAGACCTCCGAGAATGTTTTCAAACTCTAAATAGGAATAATATGAAGATCAACCCAAGCAAGTGCACATTCGGTGCTAGTGGAAAGTTTCTGGGCTATCTGGTAAGTGAACAAGGCATAGAAGCCAACCTAGAGAAGATAAAGGCAGTAATAGACATGGAGCCTCCGAAGTGTATTAGAGACATTAAAAAACTAACAGGCCGACTGGTGGCACTACGGCGTTTCATATCAAGGTCAGCTGAAAAGTCATTACCCTTTTTTGCTGTGCTGAAGGGTTCGAAAGCTTTTGAGTGGGGTCCCGATTGCCAAGAGGCTTTTGAGAAAATGAAAGATTATCTGACTAAAGCCCCCTGTTGATGAGGCCGAACCCAAAAGAAATGCTACAACTCTACCCCGCTGTGTCGGACCGATCTCTGGGAGCGGTGCTGGTGAAAGAGCATGAGGGCAACAAACACCCAGTTTTTTTGTGTGTCTCATATGCTAAAGGATGCTGAAACCAGGTACCTCAACGTTGAGAAGTTCACATACGGTTTGGTCATGGCCACCTGAAAATTGTGACACTACTTTCAAGAGAGAACAATGTAGATAGTGACCAATCAACCACTTAAGAAAATTCTGACAAGATTCGAAGCCTCAAGGAAGGTGGTCTCCTGGTCAATCGAGCTGGGTGAATATGACTGGAGTACATTCCGAGAACATCCATAAAATCCCAGGCACTAGCCGATTTCATGGTAGAATGTACTTTCTCCGAGCAAAAGGACCTCATGCCCGAAGAACAATTGATTCGGCAGCCGGGAACATGGAAACTTTTCGTTGACGGGTCAGTAGCTGGATCGAAATATGGGGACGGCCTTATATTGTCTTCCCCCGATGTATTTGAGATCTGTCAAGTCATTTGGTTTACTTTCCCCTGCACCAACAACGAAGCTGAATACGAAGCCTTGCTAGCTGGATTAAGCTTGGCGAAGAACCTCGAAGTAAAACATCTAAGAGTGTTCAGTGACTCCATGTTGGTAGTGAAACACTTCTCGAGAGAATATGAACAAAGGGAGCCAAAAACATGAGCCTATACCGCCAAAGTAAAAGAACTATATTTGTCTTTCCAATCATTTGAACTAACCCAAATTGCCAGAGAAAACAATAGCAGAGCCGATGCATTATCTCGGCTGACGTCGGTCGAGATGCAAAGTCTCACCAGATCTATTTATCTGACCGAGGTGACGACCCCTTCAATCGACAAAAAACAGTGCATGGCAATCCACCAGATGATAATGTGGATGACGTCGATTTTAACATTCTTATAAAAGGGAACATTTCCCCTCAGCAAGAAGGAAGCGCAGAAAGTTAGATACGTATAGAACAGTCAGCTACACCATCATAAATGGGAGACTTTACAGGAGGTTGGCCTCATCGCCGCTCCTCCGATATTTGGATACGGAAGAGCAGAAACTTGCTCTAGAGACAGTCCATGAGGGCATCTGCAGAGAACACCTCACCGGAAGGGCTTTGGCCTTCAAAATCCTCCTACAAGGTTTCTATTGGCCGATCCTGAGGGCTGATGCACACCAATACGCAAAGAAATGCAGGCAATGTCAGTTGTTTATCCCAATTCTAAAGCAACCTTCAGAGGAGATGACTTCAGTATTGAGCCCCATCTCTTTTTCCATGTGGGCTGTAGAAATTGTGGGAATCTTGCTTACCAGTACCAAACAGGCGAAATACTACATAGTGGCCATTGATTATATGACTAAATGGGTAGAAGCTTGTCCGCTGGCCACCATAACCGAAGAGGCGGCAAAGAAATTCATGTTGGAGCAGGTCATACTGAGGTTTGGAATTCCCAAAGTATGTGTATCCGACAACGGTAGTCAGTTCATCGGAAATAAATTTCAAACATTTCTACACCACTTCAGAATCCAACATAAATTTAGCTTTGTGGGGCATCCTCAAGGCAATGGTACCATCGAAGCGGTAAACAAGATTATTTTTGATGGCATTAAGAAGAGGTTAGGCGAAGCAAAAGGGTTGTGGGCCGAAAAGTTGCCTTGGGTCCTGTGAGCCTACCGAATGACACCATGATCGTCCACAGGAGAAACCCCCTTCAGACTAGCTAATGGGACAGACGCGCTCCTACCAATTGAAGTGGGTCTCGAGTCCCATCGGAAAAAAGTTTTTGAAATTGAAAGCAACGAGGTCGGCCTGCGAGCCAATATAGACCTCTTGGACGAAGAAAGGGAGGCGACCCATCAAAAAAATCTGAAATATTAGCTACAAGCCACCCAATACTATGACTCGGGAGTGAAAAAGTGAAACTTCTTTGTGGGTGACTTAATACTAAGGGAACTTGTGTTAGATATATTTGATAATGTCATGTCTAATATGATTTGTGTTTAGTTTTCAGATCTTACTTAAACATGACAAATAAGTACTTAACTGGAAATCAGCACTTATACTGAAGTCAGAACTTAAATTATCAGGAGATATTTATCAGGAGATAATATCAGGACTTAAAGAGACTTTCAGATAAGGAAGGCGGATGATTGAAAGGAAAGAAGATCAAGATAAACGCAAGAAGAGATATGCATAAAGAAGGAATTCTATGAAGAATAGTATACTTGGAAGAAAAGATAACTAGTTGATATATTTTAGGAAGCAAAATTATATTCCATATCAATTAGAGATTATCTTGTAACTGTGTAGTATATAAACACAGACATAGGGTTTACACTATATGTGTTATCATAATCGAAGTTATTATTTATTGTAACCCTAGCAGCTCTCGTG